>NC_064851.1:4243124-4275624 GCF_024139225.1 Suncus etruscus
GAACCTGGATATGGGGCTTGTGAAATCTCCAGTCCTAATGTCTGGGCTTGGGGACCTCGAGGATCCTGATGTGGGGCTCATGCAAGGTTTAAGGCTGGTCTAGGCCTGGGAACCCCAATGAACCTGGGTGTGGGGCTCATGCAAGCTCCAGGGCTGAAGGATGGGCCTGGGGACCCGATGAATCCGGATGTGGGGCTCGTGCAAGCTCCAGGGCTGAAAGTTGGGCTGGGAACTCCAATGAACCTAAGTGTGGGCTCATGGAAGCTCTAGGACAGAAGCCTGGGCCTGGTGACCCCAATAAACAAGGATGGGGGGTTCGTGCAAGCTCCGGGGCTGAAATCTGGGCTTGGGTACCAAATAAACCTGGATGAGGGGCTCGTGAAAGCTCCAGTGTAGATTATTGGGTTTGGGGAACTAGATGATTCTGGGTGTGGGGCTCGTGCAACGTTTAAGGCTGGTCTAGGCCTGGGAACCCCAATGAACCAGAATGGTGGGGCTCGTGCAAGCTCCGGGGCTGAAGTCGGGCTGGGGACCCCAATGAACCTGGGTTTGGGGCTCATGCAAGGTTTATAACTTGTCTAGGCCTGGGAACCCTAATGAACCTGGGTATGGGGCTCATGCAAGCTTTAAGGCTGGTCTATGCCTAGGGACCCCAATGAACCTGGATGTGGGGCTCATGCAAGTTTCAGGGTTAAAGGATGGGCCTGGGGACCCGATGAACCAGGATGGTTTGGCTCGTGCAAGCTCCAGGGCTGAAGTTGGGCTGGGGACCCCAAATAACCTGGATATGGGGCTCGTGTAAGCTCCAGGGCTGAAGTCTGGGCTGGAGACCCCAATGAACTTGGATGTGAAGCTTGTGCTAGCTTTAGGGCTGGTCTATGCCTAGGGACCCCAGTGAACCTGGATGTAGGGCTCATGCAAGCTCCAGGGTTGAAGTCTGGGCCTGGGGACCCCAATGAACCTGGATGTGGGGCTTCTGCAAGCTCCAGGGCTGAAGGATGGGCCTGGGGACCCAATGAACCAGGATGGTTTGGCTCGTGCAAGCTCTGGGGCTGAAGTTGGGGTGGGGACCCCAAATAACCTGGATATGGGGCTCGTGCAAGCTCCAGGGCTGAAGTCTGAGCTGGAGACCCCAATGAACTTGGATGTGAAGCTTGTGCTAGCTTTAGGGCTGGTCTGTGCCTGGGGACCCCAATAAACCTGGATGTGGGGCTCGTGCAAGCTCAGAGCTGAAGTCTGGGCCTGGGGACCCGATGAACCTGGATGTGGGGCTTTTGCAAGTTCCAGAGCTGAAGGATGGGCCTGGTGCCATGATTAACAAGAATGGGGGTTCGTGCAAGCTCCGGGGCTGAAATCTGGGCCTGGGTACCCAATGAAACTGGATGTGGGTCTCGTGAAAGCTCCAGTCTAAATGTCTGGGTTTGGAGACCTCGATGATCCTGGGTGTGGGGCTCGTGTAAGGTTTAAGGCTGGTCTAGGCCTGAGAACCCCAATGAATCTGGTTGTGGGGCTCGTGAAAGCTCCAGGACTTAAGTCTGGGCCTGGGGACCCGATGAACCTGGATGTGGGGCTTCTGCAAGCTCCAGGGCTGAAGGATGGGCCTTGGGTCACGATGAATCAGGATGTGGGGCTTGTGCAAGTTTTAGGGATGAAGTCTAAGCCTGGGGACCCCAATCAAACTGCATGTGGGGCTCGAGCAAGTATTAGGGATAAAGTCTATGCCTGTTGACCCCGATGCCCCTGGATGTGGTGCACGTGCAGCCTTAGGACTGAAGTCTGGGCCTGGGGACCCCGATGAAACTGGGTGGGGGGGGGGGGCTGGTGCAATCTCCAGGGTTGAAGTCTGGGCCTGGGGACCCAATGAACCAGGATGTGAGGCTCGTGCAAGCTTTAGGGTTGAAGTCTAGCCTGTGGACCATGATGAACATGGATGGGGGTTGTGCAGGCTCCAGGGCTGAAATCTGGGCAGGGAACACCAATGAAACTGGATGTGGGGCTGGTGCAAGCTTTAGGGCTGAAATCTGGGCCTGGGGACACGATGAACCTGGATGTGGGGCTCCTGCAAGCTCCAGGGCTGAAGTTGGGCTGGGGGACCCCGATGAATCTGGATGTGGGACTCGTGCCAGCTTTAGGGATAAAGTCTAAGCCTGGGGACCTGATAAACCTGGATGTGGGGCTTGTGCAAATTCCAGGGCTGAAGTCTGGGCCTGGGATTCCGATGAACCTAGATGTGGGGCTCGTGCTCCGGGGAAGAAATCTGGGCCCATATGAGGCCCAGGCTTGAGGTGCTTTCTTGCATGTGGCCTACCCAACCCTTCCCTGGCTCAGAATGAGGGGAGTAGCTCAGCTTTTGAAAATTGGAGAGAATTCCTGAAGGTGAATGCGGTAGGGCCCTTGGCCCCATGAAGATGTCCAATCCCCGTGCAGGTGTGAGAGCCCTTTATGATTTTGGGGAGGGTGTACCCTCTTTTTTGAGTGCTAGGTGGTGCCATGGGGATTTGGGGGAGAGGGAGTGGCCACACTTGGCCCAGGCTGTGCACAGAGGTTTACTCCTGGCTCTGCACTCAGGACCATATGAGAAGCCGGAGTTTGATCTCGGGTCGACCTAGCACCCTACCTTCTGTGCCATTGCACCTGCCCCTTGCTGGTTCATTTTTAAGGTTTAAGACTTTTCACAAAATGTGCTTATATATGGATGGATGTGGAGAGTATTATGCTGAGTGAAAAAAAAGTTAGGGAGAGGAATAAAAGTGGAATGAATGCACTCATTTATAGAATAGTAAATACAAAAGCTAGTCTGGTAGTAATATCCAGAAACAACAGAGACGAGGGCCAGAAGGACCAGTCCATGGGAGGAAGCTTGTCACAGAGAGTGAGAATGCAGTGAGGACAGAGAAGGGAGCACTAGGACAGTGGGATTTGGGAATGGTCACTCTGGACAAGGTGCTGAGAAGAGGAAAGTGATATGTAGGAAACCTCAATAACAATATTGCAGACCACTGTCTAAAAGAAAACAAGAAGGAAGGGTGAGAGAGAAGAAAATTGTATAACATGGGAGGGGAACTGGGGACATTGGTAGTGGGAAATGCATCCTTTTGAAGGGTGTCAGACATTATATGACTGAACTCAACTATAAACAACTTAGTAACTATTTCAAAATGATTCAATTCAAAATTATTTAAAAAAAACTTTTCAAGTGAAATGTATCATGAGTGTGATTCATTTGTTTTTGTGGGATCATGCCCAGAGGGATTCATTGTCTACATTGGAGTCTACATTCTCAGGACCCCTGAATGTGAAGCCTCCTCTCCTCTTTTCTGGTTTTTGGGCCACACCAGTGGTGCTCGGGGATTATTTATACTCCTAATAGATTTTGGGGACCATATGGGATAGTGCATGCAAGACAAATGTCCCCTACTGTACTGTGGCTCTGGCCCTCCCTGCCTTCCTTTAAGGGGGATCTCCCACCGCCATGTGAAGCTTGGAATAACTTGACCTTAGAATGTGTTTTGCCTTCTCCCACGTCCTCCAAGATTTAAAGAACTTTTCAGTAGTACATGCTAGATGGTGTGTTTGAATTAAATCATATGATTCACAGCAGAAACACAGGCTAAAGGAGAGACCAAAGGGTGAGTCAGGACCCATAACATTCTCAGTTGCTAGATCAGTGTGTGTGTGTGTGTGTGTGTGTGTGTGTGTGTGTGTGTGTGTGTGTGTGTGGTTTTTGGACCATACCTGGCGGCACTTGGGTTACTGGCTCCATAACATTCTCAGTTGCTAGATCAGTGTGTGTGTGTGTGTGTGTGTGTGTGTGTGTGTGTGTGTGTGTGGTTTTTGGACCATACCTGGCGGCACTTGGGTTACTGGCTCCATAACATTCTCAGTTGCTAGATCAGTCCGTGTGTGTGTGTGTGTGTGTGTGTGTGTGTGTGTGTGTGTGTGTGTGTGTGGATTTGGACCACACCTGGCGGCACTCGGGTTACTGCTGGCTCTGCGCTCAGAAATCATTCCTAGCAGGCTCGGGGTACCATGTGGGATGCTGGGAATCAAACCTGAGTTGGCCACGTGCAAAGCAAATGCCCTACCTGCTGTGCTATCACTCTGGCCTCATTCGCCTCTTTTAAATAAAAAATATTTCTAAGGGTTGGAGCACTAAATCAGTGGGGAGGGCATTTGCTTTGCATGGAGTTGAACCAGGTTGGGTTGGATAATTGGCATCAGTTTACCGGAAGAATTACCAGGAATAGTTCCTGGGCACTTCCGGGAATGATACTCCCCCCCCCCCCCCCCGCCCAATTCTTTAAAAAGTACAAAAAAAAATCCCTAAATTTCTAGGCTGTGGAGAAAACATTGGAGGGGAAGTGCTGGCTTCACACCACTGATCCACTTACTGCTCCAGTACTGTATGTGATTTCCTGCAGTACTGCCAAGGGTCACTCCAAGGTAGAGCCTGTGACTCCACCCCGGATTTACGTGTAACTACCTGTAAGACCCTCCCGTTGGCCCCGTCCTCCTGAACCCAGATACCGGCTGGAGGGGGATTTAGCCACGTGGTCCTGGGACGGCAAAGAAAAGTCCCTCCATCCATCCACCTCCATCCAAGCCTATCTTAAGGGCTTTGATGCTACACCGCTTGAGCACTGCTGGGTGGAGCCTACCACTCTTTCCCATGGGAAGCAGTCCTCATTTTCTTCAGCTACAATTCAAAGAGGAAGGGGATTATTACTTTGGCTCCCAACACACACTTACACAAAAATGCTCAGAACAGCACTCTCCACAAGACTAGAAAAGTGGGGGAGTCCAATTAATGCAAATAATGGAAAGAACTGTTATTAAAAGAAGTGGGGCGGAGCAAAAGCAATAGCAATAGTGGGGTAGGGCATTTGCCTGGCTTGCAGCCAACCCAAGACGGACCCTGGTTCGATTCCTAGCATCTCCTATGGTCCCCTGAGCCTGCCAGGAGCAATTTCTGAGCACAGAGCCAGAGTAACCTCTGAGCACAGCCGGGTGTGACCCAATCCCCCCAATAAAAGTCAGAATTTACCAGGTGAGGGCAACAAAGGCAGCTCAGAAGTAGGGTCTCGAACCCCAGGGTGAGGCCCTGGTTTCAGCTGTTGGTCCTACAAACCAAGGGCTGGAAAAATAGCTCACGGAGCTGGAGTGCAACTATTCTTCTGGGGTGCCTGGGTTTAATATCTGGCACTACATGATCCTGTGAGCTCTGTGAGGCATGACCCCAAAACCAAAATATCTGAAGAAAACTTAAGTGCTGGACCCTGAACAGTGGCACAGTGAGGAGAGTGCTTGTCTTGCCCTTGGCCAGCCTGGGTTTGATCCCCAGCATCCCATAGCACCACCAGGAGTAATTCCTGAGTGCAGAGCCAGGAATAACCCTTGAGCATCACTGGGTGTGGCCTCAAAACAAAGACAAACAAACCAAAACTTAAGTGCTATCAAATTTTACACTTAAAATTAGTGGCAGGGGGGCCGAAGCGGTGGCACTAGAGGTAAGGTGTCTGCCTTGCAAGTGCTAGCCTAGGACAGACTGAGATTGGATCCCCCGGCATCCCATATGGTCTCCCCAAGCCAGGAGTGATGTCTGAGTGCATAGCCAGGTGTAACCCCTGAGCGACAATGGGTGTGGCCCCAAAACAAACAAAATATTGGCAGGGATCAGACCAGAGCTTCACACACACAGGGAAGTGTTCTGCTGAGCCACATTTCCTGACATAAGGCAGTGGAATCTGTGTGTGTGTGTGGGGGGGGGGGAGTTTGGAGTGACACCTGGTGGTGCTCAGGGATTATTCTGCACTCAGATATCACTCTTAGAATGCTCAAGGGACCATATGGGGTTCCAGGGAGCAAGGCACTCCCCTTACCTGCTAGACTATCAGACCCTTAAGAGGATGTATTTTGTCAGACGAACTAAAATAATATTCATGAAGTGCTATTGGAGGTTCCCAAAGTTATCTGGCCTTCCAATTCCATTTCAGGAAAAAAAAAAACACATTACTCAGACTTTTCCTGGAAATCTACTTTTGGGTGAACAAAGTATCCCCAAAAGACATAGAAGTTACTACCATCCCTCCCTCTGCCCTGATGGGTCTAGCCCTTCCAGGGGCAACAGCATCCATGCCAGGAATGACAGTCCCATAGGAGCAGGTCCAGTGTTTTCTCTTTGTCACAATCTCAGTGAGATCTGGACCATCATAAACCAGTATAGCAAATATTAGCCCCTTGGAAATTCCAAGTAAGACATAATGTCACTTAGACCCTCTGATTCTGTCCAGCTGACAGAGCACCAAGTACAGTTCACTATAGATGAGCAGCATCAGCAATGTTTGTAACTGGCATTCAGGGCAAAGAAAATTAATCTTGAGAAGTCCATGACAGAAATGGAGCTGCCAGAGAGAGCCTGACATGCGCGCACATGGACACTTGAATCATCTGAGCAGGAAGAACACTCAGGATAAAAACCTGCTTTTCTTTCTAACTTATTTTATGTTTCTCCAGAAGGGAAGTATAGGGGGGTTGGAGCGATAGTACAGCAGATAGGACATTTGCCTTGCATGCGGTGATCCGGGTTCAATCCTTGGTATCCCACATGGTCCAGAGCCTGCCAGTAGCAACTTCTGAGCATAGAGCCAGGAGTAACCACTGAACACTGCCAGTGCCAGGGGTAGCCAAAAACAAACAAACAAAGGAAAATGCAAATAGAGGCTCAACAATCCCCCGCCCAAAAAAAAAAAACCCAGCAGAGGGGTCAGTTACCCAGGGGATTCTCCACAAGGCTGCCCATGTTGGGAGCTGAATACTCAGAGACAAAATAGATTGCATTTATTACATTATTAGTAAAGCGTATTAACTGGTGAGTCCTCTAAGGAGTAAAATTTTTTGTTGAGAAACTGAATTTTTATAAACAGTAACTTGCACAATGTGTTTTTTAAAAAGAAAATAACTAAGAAGGAGGCTAGAGAGAGGAACAGTTGGGACTAGAGAACGGAAGCTGGGAGAGGGGTCAGTGGGGAGGAGTACAGGGTCTCCTGGCTCCAGAGAGCACAACCAAATACAACAAAACAAATACTAAAAATTTAAAAAAATCCAAAAACCCCAGCACAGAACAAAGAAAAAAGCTTCCTGGGCATTAAACCGAGTTCAAATTATCTTCTTCTAGCAGCTCTCTTTGGTGGTTTTAAAGTTCCTTACTTATGAGTTTCTTCTATTGCAAAATGTTCATTTTGGGTATGGACCACATCAGGTGGTACTCAGTGCTTATCCCTAGCTCTGCGCAGAGAGCACTCCTGGTAGTACTTGGGTGGGGGGGGGACACCTTATGCACTGCTAGGGCTCAAACAGACTGGTCCATGCCTAGGGCAAGTGCCTTAAACCCTGGACTCTCTTTCTGGCCCATAATATATATAGATCTATAATTATGAGAACTAGAACAGAATAGGAAGACAGATGAGGTCGATTAATATTGCTACATCATTCTCTCCAACAAGTGGAGATAAATCATGAAAAAAAATCACATCTTTTCATTTACTATCAGCACTTTAAAAGGGGGGGGGGAATGGGCCGGTGCCATAGCATAGGGGGCATTTGCCTTGCACATGGCTAATCCAGGACAGGCCTCAGTTTGATCCCCAGAGTTCCATATAGTCCCTCTAACCAGGAGTGATTTCTGAGTGCAGAGCCAGGAGTAGCCCCTGAGCGTCACTGGGTGTGGCCCCAAAACAAAAACAAAGGGAAAAATTCAAGATGTTAATACAAACAGGCAGATAAACTGATTTTCTGTTCTCTTGGACAAACCATCAAAAGCAAGGTGCATTGAGTCTATTCAGCAAGACAATCCCAGAGCTTGATGACAGGAGAGGTCACAGGATCCGGGCCCCTGGGTTGTGATTCTGTCACCTCGTCTCATGAATATGCTTCAATCAGGATGTTTTTGCTCCACCTCATATCCCCAGAAACATGCTGTTTAAGATCAAAATGTCCTTCAAGTCTCAGGCTTCCACACCACGTCATTTATTGCTTTATTCTACCTCAAAACTTGCCAAAGCAAAACCTTTGTCTCCGGAGCCTAAGGAGAAAGGCGGATCATAAACAAAAGGTCATTTCAAATGCGGTTCCCTTTCCAGGAGGGCAAATAATCTATCTCGCACATTTGCAAACAGAAAATCCCATCCTCACCCTCTGCACTCAGGAGGCTCAGGGGGACCATACGGGATGCCGAGGATCGAACACAGGTCAGTGGCATGAAAGGCAAAAGCCGCTGTGCTATCTCTCTGGCCCTGGCACATTCTTAAAAACACAATAGTCTATATTAATTCATTTCAAAGAACGGGGATAAAGAAGACCCAATAAATAGCATTTGTGCGGGGGGCCTATATGGCCCCTTGAGCCTGCCAGGAGTAATTTCTGAGCACAGAGCCTGGAGTAACTCAGTGCCACCAGATGTGGCCCAAACATCAAACAGAAAAAGCAAACCCCAAAATGGGATTTGGACCTGTCAACATCAAACAAGGTTCCCATTTTCTGTCTGCCTCCCCCCACCCCCAATCCCAAGAGGAACCAGGAACACGCATCCAGCATCTGCAATGTCCAAGCACTCACCAAGGTGTGGGGAGCAACTGGGGGAGCACAGCACCTGCCTTTGCAGACTAGGAGCCTCGCCCTAAGACCTCAGCATCCTGAAAAAGATGACAGCAGGCCACGCCCCTCCCTCCGCACAGCCACCCGCGCATGCGCTCTGGACTCCTCTGCCCTCGGCAGCCAGGCAAGATTCAGTACCGCACAGCAGACCATGCCCCTCCCTCCGCACAGCCAGCCGCGCATGCGCCCTGGACTCCTCTGCCCTCAGCTGCCTGGAAAGATACAGTTAACGACCAACGGGCCACGCCCCTCCGCACACTGCGCATGCGCTCTGGACTCCTCAGCAGTCTCATGCGCATGCGCCCTGGACTCCGAGCCGGCTTGTTTCCGGGAAGGATCCTGAGGGACACTGACAGTTCCAGGCTTGTGCTCAGGACGCTTGACAGGGGCTGTCAAGCTGGCTTGGCTCCTTCGTCCTCTGGGCCGAGTTGCAGGACTTAGGCAGGCCTGAGGCTAGGGACTAAACAAAGCGAAGATGCAAACCCACTCGAACACACAGACACAGTCGACCAGGAGAAAGCTGCTCCTGGAGGGAAAGAGTCCTTGAAGCACAGAAGTGGGGTGTGGGGAAAGCAATTGACTCCAGTGAAGGGTCGAGCGATGAGACTTGCTTTATTTTGCTAAAAGTAAAATCCCTGTTTAAATAGTGTTCCTTTAATAAAGTAAAATAAAAGAAAAGAGAAGGGGGGTGGCAGGCTAGGCGGGGAGACAGTTGGTCGGGGAGACACCTGGCTAGTAGGAAAACAGCTTGAAGATCAGAAATTGTTGGGGAAGTTGACTCCAGGGGAGGGTCAGGCGGTGGGGCTTCCTTTTTCTTTTCTTTTGCTAACTAGGAATCCCTGTTTAAATAGTGTCAGGGAAACTGCAGGCTAGCTTTAAGCACAGAAATGGGGGTGTGGGGAGGAAACCTGTGGAGGGAAGTGGACTCCAGGCTAGTCAAGGAAACTGCAGGCTAGCAGAAAAACAACTAGAAGGACAGAAATCGGGTATGGGAAGGAAGCCTGTGGAGGGAAGTTGACTCCAGTGGAGGGTGGGGCGATGGGACTTTTTTGTTGGTTTGTTTTTTTTGCTAAAAGTCAAATAGGAACCACTGTTTAATAGTGTCCCTTTTAGAAAATAAAATAGCAGACTAGTCGGGAAGCAGCAGGCTAGTTTGGGAGATCCCAGGCTAGTTGGGGAGACAGCAGGCTAGAAGGGGAGACCTCAGGCTAGTAAGGGAGACAGCAGGCTAGTTGGGGAAAGGGCAAGGGTATTGGGGAAATGGCTGCCTAGTTGGGGAGACACAACAGTTGAATCTCTTCCTTGTTTTTGGCCCATTTTCATCCTGAGCATTATTTATCACTCCTTCTTGATCCCTTCTCTCCATACCTGTCTAACTTGGCTATGCTCAAATGAAAACTATACATCAGCAAACGATGAGCAAGGTCATCTCAGAGAAAAGCAGCAAAAACCCAATTCACACTCATTCATAGTATGTCCATGAACACCTTAAACTATGCTCTCTGGGTCTTTTGAAAGAATGCCCATCTTCAGTACATGCAGGACTCTACTGCTATGTAATGATATTAGAGATGCTGGAAATACAAGGGAATCAAATCAGAATACAGGTCGTAGTATGTTGGGAGGATATCATGTTCCTATTAAAGGCAAAGGGGTGGATGCAGGGCGGGCCGGGGGCGCAAGCACAAAATCCTACTCCACCCCATATTCCCTTGCTTGGTTCACACCATGTGCATTTCCTGGGGGTTGTTTCTTAAAAGTTCAGGCTGGGAATTCAGAATGGTGGGTAGGACTCTGGCAATGCACATGAGAACTATACAACTCTGGGGCAATGGTGTCATGGAAACAAAAGGTCTTCATTATGAGGGAGTATGGAAACTATTGCAAGGAAATTGGGATAGCTTGAAAGTGTAGGAAGAGACAAAGAGGGTCCAGAGTCCCCATCCACAGGGGCTTCACTTGGGATATGGAAACATTCCAAGGTTATCCTAGCATTTTCCTCAGATACTGGATTGTTACAATGCTCTTTCTGATTCAGTGTGGGGAGATAATATTACATAGATCTTTCTCTGACACTTGCAGAGAACTTGATGGGGGGCAAAGGGGCCATGAAGCTCCATGTGGGGGGGGGTGGGCAAAGGGGCCATGAAGCTCCATGTGGGGAAGCAGCAAAAGTCCTTCTAGCTCTTACACAAGATGTTGCCCTTGGGGGGCCGGGAAGGTGGTGCTAGAGGTAAGGTGCCTGCCTTGCAAAAGCTAGCATAGGACCGACCGGACCGCGGTTCGATCCCCCGGTGTCCCATATGATCCCACAAGCCAGGGGCAATTTCTGAGCGCATAGCCAGGAGTAACCCCTGAGCGTCAAACGGGTGTGGCCCAAAAACCAAAAAAAAAAAAAAAAAAAAAAAGATGTTGCCCCTGGGAAGACACGGTACTTGATGCTGGCAGTAGGCGTGATGTCACAGCTCATTGTTGTGCAATGCACACATTAGGGTGACGGTGTTTAGGACTGCAGGACCAGTGTGTCTATCTGGCTGCTGAAGTGGGTGGAGGCCAGCTTGCTCAGGCAGCCACTCACTATATAGATGGTCTCCTCCACCAGCACCATGTGCTCCTCGCAGATGTGAACCTCGCACGTGTCAAACGGCATCCCTGTCAGAGGCAGGGCAATACTGCAGGATGTGCATGTTGCAGTCTGCGGAACCAGAGGGCCCCAGCTCAGCGCCCCCTGCCCAATATCCCACATGGCTGACCTTGCCAGTTTGGATGTCGGGACAGGGCACACCACAGACACCAGGGCTGGTGGAGCATGAACCTTGAAGCAGGCTGTGAGATCCAGCAAGAGACCTTCCCACTGCAAGTCAGGGAATGGCAATGGCCTACAGGCACCCCTGGAGCTGGAACCCTGTTTTATGATCAGGAAGATGGGAATGAGAACAGAGGGTCACACCAGCACTGAACCCTCAAGCCATAGGGACTCTTCCATCCTGGCTCCGAGCGTCACTGGGTGTGGCCCAAAAATAAATAAATAAATGAATCAGTGGGCCCAGAGAGGTGCAATGATTTTCTCCAGGCCACTCATCTATTTAATAACCCAGCTGGAATGCCAAGGGCAAAGATCTGTGTGCCTGTATCCATGTCCTTACTTCTCATCCATGCTCTGCATCTAGCTCGAGGGCATAAAGGCTGGTTCTTTTAAGGGAAAAAGTTGGGCCACAGTCTCATTGGCTCAATGACTGAGAAAATGCCTTGTCCCAGGAACCGTGCTGAGAAACATGAACTGCTCTCCAGCTCACATTAACTTACCTCTTGAGTTGTGTCTAAGATCAGTTGTGAGGCCACTGTCACAGAGAGGGAGAGACATCTGCGATGTCTTAAGACCCCAGAGTCCACTCTGCTTCTTCCAGTCAAATCCCCCTCCTCCCCTTGGCACACTCACACCTGAAAGCACCTTCAATGAGAGGTTTGACATTTGGACCCAAATGTCATGGGGTAGTTTCTCTTTGGGGGCTGGCTGGGGAAGCAGCTTAGGAGGGCCCTCCAGTCACGTTAGGCCAACTCCGTGAGGGGAGCAAATGGGGGCTTGGCTCTTCTCTCAGCACACTGATGCAGGGGTATGAGACGCTCAGGGTCCATACCTGGTAGTCCAAACGTTTCCTTCATCCAGAGGTTCAAGCTCATTCGGCAGGTCCAGATACTATCTTGTGCTTTGTATTGTTTGAATCTTCCTTCTGGAAGAGGCTAATGCAGGCGGGTATTTTGTGAAGATCAAGGCATGTGGGAAAGACAGGTTGGGGTGTCTCGTGTGAGAGTTCAGGCTGGGAAATCAGGATGGGATAGGACTCTGGCAATGCGAATGGGAACTAAACAACTCTGGGGGCAATGGTGACATGGAAACAAAAGGTCTTTATAAGGCAGGTAGAGCAAGGACATGAGCAGATTGATTCCGAAGGTGGGGAAGTGGCAGAAGTCTTCCCAGCTCATAGATAAGATGTATTTGGGAAGACATGGTACTTGGGAAGTGCTTCTCATGGGTAAATGTACATCCTATTGCCAGGCTGGGGTGTCAGGACAGAGCACACCACAGACACCAGGGCTGGTAGGGTAGAACCTGAACCTTGAACCAGGCCTCTAGGAGGAGCCAGCATGCATCTCAGCAGGAGGGTAGCGTGTTCCCCACCACCACCCAGACATGACTAGCAGTAGGGTGACTCCTCTGCACTGGCCCTCACTCGACAGCACACCCTCCCTCAGTACCGTCCATTTTCTCACTGAGCCCAGGACGGGTCTGTGAGCACAAAACCTGAGCTTCCTACATGAACTTACATCCCTATTGACTCAATTCTCTTTTGGGGCCAGAGAGATAGCACAGCGGTAGGGCATGTGCCTTGCACATGGCTGACCTGGGAAAGACCTGGGTTTTATTCCTGGCATATCCCAGATGGTCTCGTGAGCCATCCAGTAGTGATTTCTGAGCGCAGAGCCAGGCGTAATCTCTGAGCGCCTCTGAATGTGGCTCAAAAATCAATAGCAAAAATTCTTTTTCTTTTCAACGTATATTTTCCTTTGCTGGCCAGGAAAAATAAATCAAAATTCAACACTGGGCTATTTTAGCCTAAGCAGAAAAGGCCGTGCTCTGAGTCAGAGCCAGACACACCTCACCCTCCACAGCCACCTGCGGCCCCTGATATGCTCCAGGTGGGATCTTGCAGACTCATCTCAGCACAACCTCCCTGGTGCCAGCTGCCTCTGCCAGGCCTTCCCTGGGGTCTGCATCCTGTGTCCTACCCCCAAGAAGACTGTGAACAGAGAATTCTTCCTCTTGTCTCCAGCAGCCCTCATCCTCCTTTTTCTTGTTTTTCTTCCTATAGATATTTCTATAACTTGGCTTTTTGTCATCTTGAAACAAATGTGTTATGTCAACTCTGTGATGTATTTTCTTTTTTTTTTTTTCAGTTTGGCATGTGTATATCTTTATTATAACTAAGGTGAAGGTCAGGGAGGACACTGGGGGAACGAAGATGGGCAGGACTTAGAGGACAGAAAGAGGAAAGGAGAAAGGGACAGTACCAGTCTGTATACTGACTTCACAGCAGAGTCCCCCCTGCTGGTGGATTTAATTAGAAGATGGAGTGTGGGGTTCGAGCTGGCAGGACAGGAGGGAGCTCCACAGCTCCCTCCACAGGGAGGCAGTGATTGGCCACATGACCCACAGACCCTCCCTGGATGGCTGGACAGCTAGCCCACATGCCCAGCAATGAATGGGCTGTGGAAGCCATGGTCACAGTGCTGAACTGGCCCTAGGACTGGATGAGCATTTACCCAAAGCAGGTGTGTCTGTCCTCACCTTTCCTCTTTGGTGATGAACACCAGGTCCTAGAACCAGCTGAGAAACTGCAGGTAGGGCTCCAGGCAGCAATTCTCTGCAGCGTATTGGAGAAGAATGATCTTCAGGAGGAGCTTATTCTCCTTAGCCATCTTCTCATGGTTGATTGTCTGTCTCACAAAATCCTCCATTTCTATTTTCTCCAGTTTCTGGAGGATGGGCACGAGGAAGGGGACCACACCCTGCTCCTGCCATCTATTCTGGGATCCCACAAGGTTCTGCATCCAGGAGATAATTCTGGGATGCTGTTGTTGGAGGAGGCTGCGGCTGCTCTGCCCCGGGGCCCATCTGCACAGTGACCTCAACTTTCATTGACTCACCTGGACATGTGTCCCCAGACTTTGTGGAGTCCGAAGATGTCTGTGCTCTGCAGAGCATGGACAATGGTGCACGTGTGTCAGGGGCAGACTCAAGATGGAGTCTGTATGGTTTGCCTTCTTTCCCCACAGCATGAGCTTTTCTTTTGTGTGGCATGCATACGTGCCAAAGTCACAGGAAACAGCACAGACCCTGTTATAGATTATGTTCTGAGAACTTGTGACAATTGAATGCATCTATAGAAATTAAGTATGGAAACAGCACATTGTCCTGTCAAAAGTTATGAGAAACAGATGTTGGCTACAGAATGTATGAATAGGAGTACACAAATGTTCCAGGTTTGACCTGTCTAAGTTGACCACAAAATGTTCTTGAGAAAATATCAAATTGTACCTTGTAAAATTATATACATGAAGCCACCTGTAATACAAAGGCTGTTCTTGTATTTCCCCTCTCCTTCCCCCTGCTCTGCTGGAGTATATAAGCCGGTCGTCTGCTGCAATAAATTTGGCCCTTGGGTCCCGTTTCTCTCTTCTTTTTAGGCTGGGACTTCCTCACATACCCACGAATTGCTGAGTCCTGCGAGACAGGACACACGTGGACACACAGTTGTGAAGGCGCTGGAACTCCCTGACCACCTGGATTCAATACTCCAGGACCCATGCCTGGGTCCTTGCTGACAGACTCAGGTCCCTAAGGCAGGTGCTGAGCACACAGGTCTCAGCACACGGCTGAACTGGCTCACAGTGGCCCGTACACTAGGGCACACATGCCCATAGCCTGGCTCATTCCTTTTGGACCAGAAGGCCCTCCGGCAGTGATGGGGCATCACCTCCAGGAACAGCTCCACGTCCTGCCACCAGCCTGGGAAGGAAAGTAGTGAGAGACTTAGTCCTTCCTTGGCTCCTTGCAGGGGCATCTTCAGGAGCAGTAAGGCTCTGGGACCTCAGCTGACTGGCTTGCTCTGCTGGAAACTGCACAAGAATTTTCCCCATCAGAGAAGACAGGCCTAGCTCCTCCAGCTCTGCCTTTGGTTTGCTGGCTGGAGCTGATGTTTCTGCATAGTCCAGTGCTGGAGAATATGGAGCTGCAGCTCATGGGTGGAGAACCAGCTCCATACAAGGTTTCTGGACAGTTTCTGGGGCTAGCATTGGCTGAATTGTTGTGGCCTGGGCCTTAGAACAGTCAGAATTTCTTTTTTCATGTGCACTTTTAGGACAGAGTTATAGGGGGAAGGGACATGAATACAGACCGCCACAGAATTCAGAATTCATGGAGTAGCTGCACAGAGCCTGAGCACGGGGCTCAGGCCAGGTCCCCCCACCCCCACAAGCAATGATATATTTTCTTTTAATAAAAAAATATTACCTTGGGTAGTGTTCTCTGATGGCAGGAGCACTGCCCACTACCTACTATTGAGCACAGTGAAAAGCTGCTTCAAGGTCTGTGACCACCAACCACCACAAAGTCCCATACCGGGTGCCTGCCTCAGGGATCCTCATCGTGGGGCATGGGGCATGGCACAGCGGGGCATGCTAACCTTGCTTTGTTCATAGAAGCAACCTGCAACCATTCGTTGGTGCAGGAGTTGTAGGAGTGTGTGGCTGCCATCTCAGCTGTGAGCTCATGTCTGTTGAGCTGGTAGCCACCCATGATGAAAAGGCTGTTGTCCAGGATGGCCCTACCCTTACCAAGGGGCTGGTTGCTGGTCATTATAAACCAGTGCCAAGTTCTTTCCTCATACTTTCAGGCCTGAAGGTGGTGGCGCCGCCAGCTGTGGGAAGTGGGGCTGGCACAACACCTATTTGGCATACATGCCCATGAAGCACAGGCTGGCATCTTGCAGGTCGGGCAGCCCATACACCTGCGCCAGGTGGTAGAGCTGCAGGCAGTTGGGCAAGTCCATGTACAATGGCAGGCCCTTGAGCGGTGTCCTGTAGGAATGAGGGGCCTCCACCATCTTTTGGAGCTGCTATTCTAGCCCTCCTTGAAGGGAGAAGGGATCCCAGGGCAGGCGTAAGGGATCCTCGAGTGGGATGCATGGGAAGTCCTCTTGCGTGAGGGTCCCGTTGATGAAGTCGAGCACGATGTTCAGGCTGTGCAGGATGTGCAGGCTGTCCATGCAGCTGCTTCACATCAGGGCTGCTCTGCATGGGCAGAGCATACCCCACTGGTAGAGCATGTGGAAGACATCTCTCTGTTCAATCAGTCTCTTTCAGGTGTGTCCTTTCAGGTACATCTGCATGATTTTCTCGGCTGGCAGGGCCCGCCAGCTAGGCATGCTTGGCCAGGCCCACTGCAGAGCGTCTGATTGCAGAGCAGATCTTCGGGGGATAGGGGTAACCGGCGAGGGGTGGCCAGACCGAAGCACAGAAGGCGACAGAGTTGGGAGGGCACGTCTCAAAGAAGTTGCCAAATAAGACCTTCTTTGTGAGGGCCCCTCTTCTTCTCAGGATCATTCAATTCAGGGGAGTGTATTGAGCAATAGAATCTCAGTGGCAAAGGTAGCAGCTGCTCTGCAGGGAGCTGACAGCATCCAGCATTCTCCTCAAGAAAGCACTAAGTCGGGATAGAGAGATAGTAGAGTGGGTACGGAGCTTGTACCCAGGTTCTATCCTTGGCACCCTATATGATCCCCCACCCCATCAGGAGTAATTTCTAAATGCTGTGCCAGGAGTAACCTCTGAGCATCACTGGATGTGGCCCCAAAACATAAAAGCACCAAGATGAGAGAACTAAACTTAAATGGCTGTGGATAGTCTAGACTCCAGGAGCTCAGTTTTCACTTTTGCTATATGCTCAGGGATCATGCAGTGCCAGTGGTGGACTGGCGGCATACTACATGCATGGCAAGTACCTTCCTTAGCCCTCTACTCTCTGGCCCCTGGATTTTGTGTTTAGAACTGAGACATTCTATTTTTCAAGCTACTCAGTCTTCTGAAAGTTTTCTTCCTGAATATATCGACACATGCTGGAATCCTGGGCTCAAGTCCCAGCATCAAAAGGTGCCCTGAGGGGGCTAGAAATCACCCCCAACAACTGCAGCTGTGAGCACCGCCAGGTTTTCCACTTCACTACTTGCCTCCAAATGACAAAGGGGCCATATTAGTAGTACAGCAGATAAGGCTTGGCATGCTGTCTGTTGATTGTTAATTATTTAATTCAACACTGTCAACCTAGGCTAGATCTTTAGCATCCTATAGGGTCCCCTGAGCCTGCCAAAAGTAATTCTTCAGCAAAGATCCAGGAGTAATGTGTGAGCACTACAGTGTGGCCCAGAAATCAAAATAAAAAGAAAGGGAGGGAGGGAAGGAAGGAGAGAGGGAAGGGAAGGGGGAAGAAGCAAAGGCGGGATGAAACAGGAGGGAAGAAGCAAAGGAGGGAAGGAGGGGTCTTAAACCCAACACCACTGAAGATGATTCAGGTCCCATCAGTGAAAATTCTCAAGGGGTAGAAATGTCAATTGGTTCTCGCTGGGCACACTATGCCTCCCACAGAAGGGTGTAGAAAGTAGGTGGAATACAGCCATTCTCTCTCAAACCTATTGCAATTTGGAAGAGCTAAATGTGACCCACAGCAAATCCTGACACTAAGTTGGGTAAGTAAGTCTCACTCTCATCCCCAGCCATACCCATTTCTTCATCTCCATCTCAGAAAGCCCTCAGCACCCAGGACCAGCACAGTGTGTCTGCTCACTGGTTCAAGAGCCTGCTGCATCACTTTGGTGGTTGACAGCACCACCTTTCTCTTCAGCTCGTCTCTCTGGGGCCCTAGAGTGAGGACACACAGAGCTCAAGTCTGCTCCCCGGCACTGCCTCTGCTGCATGGCCTATAGATATATATATAGAGAGATTCTAATATAGGTTTGATACCCAGCACCACTTAAGTAGCTGAGACCCTTGAGCCCTGCAGGAGTGATGCCTGAAGCTGAGACAGAATCACCAAGTATGGTCCAAAAAACAGAGGCAGGAGAGGGAAGAGAAAGGTCAAATGGCATCTATGGAGAAGGCTGCACCATTGTTCTGCTTTAGCCCAGAAGCAAAGCCCTAACACATGTATCCTGGCTGGCTCTGAACCCCAATCCTCACCAGAGTCAGGGTACCATCCACTTTAGTTCATCTCTCCCACCATACCCTTCTCCACACTGCGAGGCACTTCCACCCTCAGAATGGTGTTCTCCTGCCTTCTTCCTGGGAGCTCCCTTTCCTCCCTGACATGTAGGGACCCTGAAATGTATGGTACCTTGGCAACTGGAGAAAGAAAAATAGAATCTAGGAGTCCATAGAATCGAGGAACCAAAAGGGATTGTGGACTGTTGGTAGAGGCCTTTGGATTGGTCCTCATGTCTTCTAATTAGATGTCTCTCAATTGACTCCTTTGGTTTTCTTGTTAAAAAAAAAAGACGTTTCCCTATTGCCTCTTCATCTGACTTTTCCCCCTTCCCCTTGGGTTGGCTTTGTTTATCCCAAAAAAGGCTATTCAGGCAACCCGGAGGGGCGGCTGACATTTTGGCTCGTGGTTCCACGTGGAGGAGCAACTAGCATGTGAGTTAACAGCTTGCAGTTAGTTTTCTGGCCTGCTATACCTTCCCAACAACAGTGTGTGGATTATTTCTTGCATCAGAATTGCTGTTGGACCTGTGTGTCTTGTCCTACCCAGACAGGGGACATGGGAATCCCTCTCCCTTTCTGGGGATTGTGGAATGCACAACCCACCATTTCAGTTTTTTGCTAGGCAGGAAAAATTTTAGAGGGAAGTGCTGTTCACTCTCTGGACAGTAAAAATGCAAAACAAACTGGGAAGAAACACAAGCTGTTTCATTATTCTATTATTTATGCACTTTTCCAAGGCCAGTTCACATCCATTCTTCGATACTTCACCTGCCACCATGAATCTTGGGCATTTGAGACTAATTTTCCTTATCTGTACATCTACAAATAAATGTACATTACAAGTTGCCTAAAATTATTTTTCAAAGAAGAGCTGAGAGATGATAATAAGGTTCATTACAATCATTGCAATACACAGAGGGAATTTTTTTTTAAAAGAACTGTTATTTGGGGGCCGGAGTTGTGGCACAAGTGGTTAGGCATCTGCCTTGCCCGCACTAGCCTAGGATGGACTGAGATTTGATCCCCTGGCGTCCCATATGATCCCAAAGCCAGGAGCAATTTCTGAGCGCATAGCCAAGAGTACCGCTGAGCGACACCGGGTGTGGCCCAAAAAAAAAAACAAAACAAAAGGGCAGATAGAGATATTTGGAAATTACCACCTGTGCTGTTAATACATTGAAATGCTTTTCCTATTATGGCAAATGGATGAAAAAAACTAGAGACCTATGTGGACTTGACTTTAGAAGACTTCAATTTGTCACAGTTCACCACTGATTTAAAAAACAAATCTGAAGGGCCCAAAGAGATAGCACAGCGGTGCTTGCCTTGCAAGCAGCAGATCCAGAACCTAAGGTGGTTGGTTCGAATCCCGGTGTCCCATATGGTCCCCCGTGCCTGCCAGGAGCTATTTCTGAGCAGATAGCCAGGAGTAACCCCTGAGCACCGCTGGGTGTGACCCAAAAAAAAAAATCTGAGAAGTACAATTTATCAGCAGTTTCAGACTATGATGGTGAGCTGGAGCCATTTTTTCAGACTCCTCAAGACTCCATTGATGGCTGAAATGGTTTCTCAGAATTATCTTTCCTCAAGATTTTTTTCAAAAGAACTCAGAGAAGATACTCACCTCTTGTGTATATTTCTGATAGGTGTATTCCTTCAAGTTGTATATGCCTTTACTTCCTATTATGTATTTATAGTTCCTCCCATAGAAATTTACTTTAGATGGCGTCTTTTTTTAAGGGGAGGGGTCACACTGACAGTGCTCAGAAATCACTCCCAGCAGGCACGGGGGACCATGTGTGATGCTGGTATTCAAACCACCATCTTCCTGGATCGGCTGCATGCAAGGCAAACGCCCTGCTGCTGTGCTATCTCTCTGGCCCCTTTAGATGGCATTTTAAGCTTGTTTTTGTTAGAACTAAGTTATAAGACTTGTTGATTTGTCATTTTCCAATTTATATTCCTTTGGTGTTTTATGGAGGGATTTTTCTATGGGTGCATTAAAACGGAAAAATTGCAGGTACAAAAAAAGAGTTCCTATCCATTATGGATGGCTCCTTCAGGTGGAGCAGAAACTAGCAGTGAAGAGAGCTGAAAACTTGGAGCACACTTCAAAGGCCTAGGATCCTGACCTTTCTTCTAACAAAGGTGGTTTTTTCCCGAAGGACCATGGCCTCCCAATTTGCAGAAATTTATAGAGGTCATTGATTGGGGGTGGGGGGAGCCAAAAAGAAAGCTCCATTGGTAGGGGACTGGCAGCAGGCAGATGGCCAGCAGCCCCAACCCAGATTAAGGCCCAGACGACCTCAGTTGCTCTAAGCTCCCAGGGAGCTGTGCACCCTGAGACAACCACTTCCTTGGTGAGTTGCAGCAAGAGTGCTTCCTGTGAGCCAGCAGGCAGGGTCGGCTTCAGCTGAGCTGCCTTGAGACCTGGCAGGCCCAGCATGGCCTGGGGTTCTTTGGAGCTAAAGCTGAGGTGCCATCACTTGCACCCTGGGGAGTAGTCCCCAGGTCTCAGGCGTCTGGACATCTTGATGAAGAAAAAGAAGATGGAGAAAAGACCAGCTGAAGATCAACAAAGGAAAAAACTGTTTTTCAGAACCTTCTGCATCTTAATGGAGGTTCAGGTTAAATCTCTTGACCCTATTTGCATGAGTCATTGTCTTGCTGGTTAAATTGTGCTTTATCTGTATGAATCTTACTGCTTTGTTCTAAGCCCCACTGCAAACAGAAAATTTTGTATCTAACTAACTTTAGTGGTTTAATTTATTTGTTTGCACAATTCTGGAGAAATGCATGTTAGAGTTTTGAAAATCCTCAGCTATCTTAGTGAATGTTTCCCAATTGCTATGATGTTTTATTGTGTATCTTATGTAGCAGTCTATTTTCAAAACTATTATCTGCAGAAATGTTTTTGTTATTTTGTTTAGAGAAGTTTGTGGAAAGAAACTGGTATGTAATTAACAATGCTTGGTGTAATAATGGTAAGAATTTCAAACTATAAGTGTATCTGCAGAAAAATTCTAATGTTTATATTTAAAGATGTCTAGGAAAAATTTTGTGATATGTAGAAGATGTGCCGGCCAGCAGCTTCAGTTTATTCGTGGTCGTGGAAAGGGTCTGCACCTGAAAAGGAAATGGGGTAGGAAAAAGGGAACCACCAAGGATTCTGATTATGGCATCGATTTATTTTTGAAATGCATGACATATAGTTTTTACACGAAGGAGGAGACAATGCAAACATTTGTCAAGCATACATTTGTCATCATTCAGTTCAAAAGGTTTGCCATGTGCCTGTTAATTTAATACAAGTTTCCTGAGGAACATCCTATTATCACACCAAATGCTCTATCGATAGGTCTGAGTTTCCTGAGCCAGAAGAGTGTGACCTTATGGTTCTTTTGATCTGCGTCAACTCATGGCCAGTTGGCACCTACACAATGTATAGCTCAACTAAAGGACAGGCCTGTTAGAAAATGGCAGTTTGCTACAAGATGGCTGTGCTTATGCCAAGACTGTGAGGGAGAATCTGGCTCCCTACAATAAGATATGGAAAAGGCTGATTGTTTTGAAAGGAATTGTGTACAATTCTTTCCAGAGAACAGGAAAACAAAAGTTTCATTTTTTTTTTTGTTTTGCTTTCTAATACAAAGAAGGTGGAAAATGTAAGGTTTGCTAGCTCCAATGCCCTAAGCTTTCTGTTGATGGTCAGATCTGCCCACACCTGGGATGGATGGGGGTATCTTGAATAATATTAGTGTATGGCTGGGGGGAAGGGAGGGGAGACAGAGGGAGAGAGCCAGAGGAGAAGCAGATTAGAAGAAGCTGCTTGGAATAAAGCATACAAGCCATGTGAGGAAATGCACATGGCAGATATGGCCATAGAATAAACCAAGCTGTCTCTGATGAAACTTTGACTGTTTGTGATTTATTTTGCCACTACTATCCTTTCTAGTCCTGCAGACCGAAAGGTCTAGACTCAGGCACTATGCCAAGAAAGGCCTCACCCCAATACTAGGACATTAGACTTTATATTTTATATTAAAACAACACAGAGCAAATTGTTTTTTTAGTTTTTATTTTTCTTTTTGAGTTACACTTGACAATGCTGAAGAGTTACTCCCACATCTACACTCAGGAATTACTCCTGGGGGTGCTTGAGGGACCGTATGGGGTGCTGAGGACTGACTCCTAGTCAGCTGCATGTAAGGCAAGCACCCTACCAGTGGGACTTTTGGTCTCTCCAGCTTTTGGTCTTACTCATTTTCCTTATTCTCTAATTATTTACCCTTATTCTAAACACCATGTTCCTCCCTTGTTTTTGACACAATAGACTCTGCATTAGCCTCTCTCTCTCCCACCCACTCTCCCTGATTTATTTTGCCACAGAAATGCAATTCTTCAATCATCAGTTCCCAAACCATTATTTAACCTAAATCCCCCTGTTATAAGGTAAAGTGACCCATTTTCCCCACACAGGACTCTGCTCTCTGTGCTATTTGGGAGGTGTTAGGACATATAAGAGATTCCCATATATCTGGTTGACCTCCTCTAATATGCCATCCAGCTCTTGAGCCCACAGCCTTAACCTCTCTGCTAGCTCTGTCTTTGCCCCTTCCTTCAGGTGCTTTCTTTCCTGCACAAGACTGTGAGCATCCTTCAGGAGACAGAGACCAGTTGTGATGCCACCCATGACCAGAACTCTCTTGCTCATGGTCTTAGCAGTGCTCCCAAATGCTCTTTGTACCAAATTGCCTGATTGGGGTGAGCTTTTGGCTGCCAGATACGCAGTGTCTTTGACCAAATTGGTGGCATGAATATGCCCATGGACCTGTTTGTACCTTAAGAAACTGTTAAATAAAGAAGAAAATCTGAACTTATTATCATATAAAACCCCCATGGCTACTTCTTCTGGACAGATTCCCATTGTCTTCATGCCACGGGCCTTTGCTTCTATTGATGCCATGTTTGTCTGCTCCACAATGCTGGTGGTCACAGAGGTGGCAGTGGCTGCAATGTTCAGCCCCAGTGCCACTGCTGACAGCCCCACGCTCAGGCCTCCTGTCACAGGGGCCAGACAAAGACCTGCCAGGGACATGATGCCAGATGCTATCCCAGCGGTGTTGGCTCCCATATTGGCAATAGTGCAGGCCTTGTGAACCTGGTCAGCCCTGTCTGCAAGCTCTCCAAGCTGTGCTATGCGCTTGCCAAGTTTCACTTTCACCTCAGGAAACACTTTCAAAATCCTCTCCCTGAGTATAATGTACTCTAATGATGGAGAAGTGTGATAACTGCACATCCAAAACATACATGTTAACACTATTATAAAGGTGTTAGCCAGAGTACAGTAATTATAAAAACAAAACCAGAATAAAGCAAAGAGAAAAAAGAACACTGCATTTCTATTCTTCTGTTGATGCATCTCCTTGCTTCTTTCCATGGCCATGAGTGTTTTGCGCTTCTTTAGAGCTTCATGGAGTACCTTTCCCTCCTCACTGTAATAAAGAAGGAAGTGATTGGCATGGAGCATGATGATGTAAAATAACCTTGACCTGAGTGCTAGCACAATGAGTAGAGAATAGCCTGGCACGTGGCCCAACTTGGTTCGATCCCTGGCATCTCATATGGTCCTCTGAGTCTGCCAGGATTAATTCTAAGCACAGACCCCTGAGTACTGCTGAGTGTGACCCCAAAACAAAACAAAACAAAACAAAACAAAACAAAAAAAGGGCTGGACATAGTGCATCTCACATAAATCAAAGAGGCTCTACTTGCAGTTAAATGGAAAAGGTTTGTTTTGTTTCTTTCAAATGGTCAGGAAGTTCTTTTTGTTTTTGTTTTTGCTTGAGGGACCCTATTCCTAGCTATGATCTGGCTTATTTCTGGCTCAGGGATGACTTTTGGCTGGTTTGAGGGACCATATATGGGAACTAGAATCAAATCCAGATCAGCTATGAGCAAGGCAACACCTTAACTACTGTACTATCACTCTGACCCTAAATTGTCAGAAAGTTGTCTCTACATTAAACAATATTATTTTGTGCATTGTAGGAAAATCATGGTACTTGAATTCAAGGAATAAATAGAAAAGTGTCATCTTTTTTTCTCCTTTTTTTTGTGGTTTTTGGATCACAAAAACAGTGATCAGGGGTTACTCCTGGCTCCATGCTCAGAAATTGCTCCTGGCAGGCACAGGGGACCATATGGGACGCCGGGATTCGAACCAATGACCTTCTGCATGAAAGGCAAACGCCTTACCTCCATGCTATCTCTCTGGCCCCATCTTTTTTCTTCTTTTTATTTATTTTTTTTTATTTTTCGGCCACACCCATTTGATGCTCAGGGGTTACTCCTGGCTAAGCGCTCAGAAATTGCTCCTGGCTAGGGGGGACCATCTGGGACGCCGGGGGATCGAACCGAGGTCCTTCCTTGGCTAGCGCTTGCAAGACAGACACCTTACCTCTAGCACCACCTCGCCAGCCCCATCTTTTTCCTTTTTAACAAAATAGTTTTATTAAAATGTTAGAGAGATGTGAGAGGGGACAGAGAGAAAGAGATGTGTTCAAGAGACAATACAAGATTCTTCAGAGAATAATAAAGCTGGTAAATACCATTTAAAGGATTCAGTGGTTTGGGCCACATCCAGCTGAGCTCAGGGTTTAACTTCCTGGGCTCTGAGATCATTCCTCTTTGTGCTCAGTCCCATATAAGGGGTTAGAAATAAAACCCTGGGTTGGCCATATGTGAGGCAAATGCCCTAGCCACTGAACTATTGCTCTAGTCCACATCTTAAAGACTCTTTAAGATACGGAGATTTGATAAATAAAATTTGTCACTCAGTAAAAAAGGTCACAAATGCAGGTGTTTTTTTCTGAGCTCTGTGTGAACAAAGAGGAGTATTTGAACCAAAGGAGACCCCTTCATTCAGATAATTGAGTATGCAGGTAAGAGTCAGGTTGCTCAGTCAGATCTGTCCTTTGCCCTGGGCTCTAGGGACATGAGCTCCAGGTCCTGAGAAGTCCTAATTGAATGAACTATTTTCATTGTCTCAGTCTTTGGACCCAGGAAAGATGAACAAATCAGAATCAGTTTTCTCTATAATAGAAGGAATTTTCTGGCTGGCAATTCTCCATGAGTTTTTCCCATGGAGGAAAAGGGAAGGGTCCCATCTGAACACCTTAGGACAAAGGCATGGTTACATTTGAACTCCTGTCATACTCTTTCTTGGTCTGAGTAATTAACTTTAATTCTTCCTGTGTAACTGAGCATTTCAGTTCTGGTAAGTTCTGTGTGTCCTAAAATTCAGGAGGGCTGGGAGGACATGCTGAGTCTGTATTTGGAATAAAAATAGATAATCTTAGATATTCTGCCCTCAGTTTGCAAGTTGTCCAAATCCAGATTTTGAATTAAATGTTCCCACATCATCATCAGCGATGAAATGGGCTCAACAATAATTATTCCTGTTATCTATTTTCTTCCCAGTCTCATACCATTGGTCTTCCCCAAGAAAAGCCACTGGGTGTAGGCACCACTCAACTGCTTAAGAAGTAGGAGGATTACAACTCACTCTGGCTTCCATGGGACTCTCCAACTCTGATCAGTGAATGTTCATATGACATATGACCAATGACAATACATCAGGCATTAGGCTAAGTACATTACACTCACTTTGCTTACAATCCTGAACAGATGAAAACACTAGGGCCGAGTGTATGTAAGCACTTGTCCAAGGTCATAGAACTTTTCTTTCCACACCATTTTCATTGATATCAATTACTGGTCACTGCCAGCAAAGGATAGAGATGAAACATTGCTTATATATTATAGAGGAGGTATCATCTCAACTCAATCAAAGAACTTTTTGGACCATGAGGAAACTAAATCAGGGAGGCAGCCTGGGTTGTATTCACGTCCCCCACTGGAATTACCTGGACAACTCGATTTCTTCCAGAAATGTCTCCCAGGCTCTATCTTCCTTCAGCAGGAATTGCAGAAAGTCTGGATCCATGATGATCAGGAGAGACTTAGTGGAATCCACAACAACCTTGCTCACTAGACAGAAGATAGAGGATACCAGATGAGAGGACTAGTGTGGCTCTTCCTTGGTAGAACATTCACATGCCTCTACCCAGGCATGGTGGGTGGTATCACTGGGTGTCAGAGTATAAAATAAATCTATACGCTGTATTTCCAACCCAAGTAGATGGGTCTGAAGAAAAATATTCATGAAGGATTAATAAACCAAGCCAGTCAGGAGAGAATCATAGAGTCCAGATGACCTCATCTTGTGTCTCTCTGCACACCAAGCCAAACTGATACACTCTTTATTTCCCCAGTACACAATCAGCTGACAGGGGGGGGAGAGTCAAGTGAGATCCAGGTAGACATTTACGTATCAAAGGGATAGGTGAAAAGGAAAGAGAAAATTGGAACAAATGCCTTTGATTTGGTTAATAGCTGAGTGTCATCAGAATAAATTTTGTTGATCACATCTTTTTTTATTTTATAGCTTTAATTCTAAAGTAACTTAGTTGGAGACCAAGTCCTTAAAGAGATCTAAAGGTTAAAAAAAAAGTCTAAAAGTTGGGCCCCTTGTCTGATAAGACTGAATTCCTGATAGGAGTTGGAGGAAAGCTTTCTGTCTCTCCATACCAGAAACAAAAGGCCATGTAGGACCTATGGAAACTGTCATGTACTCACCACAATTGAGCCAAGCCTAATCAGGTACTCCATCTTGGACATCTATATTCATCTATAGTCAAAGATGTTCTCAATGAATTGTCATCTTAACCTGTTATCTTTTCTAGCAGCAACTACCCCACTACAATGTAGTCTTGGGATATTCCCCAGCCAAGACATAGGGGTCCTCGGAGAAAATGGAATTCCAGTCCCTTCAATTCCAGACTAGAGTGCATTTTTTAAAGACATCTGGAACAGGAGATGGTTATCTCCTGCTGTGTGCTAACAAATTACATAGAATTGCAAAGGACATTGATGGAGGGAAGAAGAAAAAGACGATGATGGTGATGGTAACAATACATTTTTTGTTGTGGTAATTGGCAAGGTACATTCTGAGAGACCGTGATCAATGAAAGAATTCAACTGGAGATAAGATATACTGTATAAAAGAAACGAGATAGAAAATTTTGAAAAAGATGGTTATGATAAACATGAGGTAGTACATGTGGAATGCTGGCATGTTTATGAACTTCAATAAGCAGGGAGTCATAAAATATATCTATATACACACATATATATAGGCATTTCCATTTCTATTTTATTTGTGTGTGTGTGGTTTTGGGATAAACCAGAAGGAGTGTGGGGCTTATTCCTGGCTCTGTGCTGAGGAATCACTCCTGACAGAGTTGGGATTAAATATGGGCCGGCTGTATGCAAGTCAAATGGTTACCTCTGTACTATCTCCTGACCCCCATTTTATTTCTGTGTGTGTATATGTGTATGTGTGTGTGGTTTTGGGGCCACATTCAGAGGTGCTCAGGGGTTACTCCCTGTTCTACACTCAGAAATTACTCCTGACAGGCTTGATGGATCATGTGGGATGCTAGGGATCAAACCTGGGTCAGCGCAATTGCCCAACCTGCTATCTTATTGTTCCGGCCCTGCCCATTTTTTTTCTTTGACTGTTTATATTTCTGTGAAAGTAATAAAATTCCCTGTTATGATGTTTCCTCAGAACAGACAAAAGCCAGTTCTTACTAAATTCTCTCTCCCACAATGCAAATATGACTGTTACTTACTGTAAACATACCAAAAGTAACAAGGTACCATCTGAATGGAGGAGGATACTCTAAAGGGATGGTGTCACTTATGCCCTGGAACACCTGATTGTGTCAATATGTCCAGTCCATTCACCACTGAGAAAATAAACCCATGCTGTGATGCCAAAGACTACCCTGGATTAATATTTGACCAGACACTACTCATCAAATGTATTGCCTACCAGAATTGCATTGACTACCAGCTCCATCACATAATGTGGATCTGAATGGTGACTATCCCTGCTTTTGGGTCCAATCTGGCAGTGCTCTGGGGATATTCTCCCAATCCTGCCACGCTGGGCTGGGAGCACTCCCTGCATGCTGGAGGACCATCATGTGTTTTAGTACATTGAATTATCTTCCAGGTGGACCTAGTCTGGCACTGGAATTCTTCTACCTAATTTCATTCTCATTATTCTAGGAACTTTAGACTCAGATTACTTATGTCATATTACACCCCAACTTCCAGCCCTTTGCTCTGGCTGCACCTCCTTTTGGTTGACTTTCCCCAGCAACATCACCTTGTGAGCATTCATTCACCTGTTTGTAAAGCCCCAACTCAAAAGCTGCTCTGCTAGCTAGCTTTCTCCTTTCCTCCCCAGAACACTTAGAATGTTGTCCTTTCCTGGTTCTAGTTATTATGGAAAGGCTCTTCACCCATCTCTCTCCCCATTCAATTCTGAGCCCTTCTACAGACACTTTTGTATCTTCATGCTACATTTTATAAAACCAAGATGAAATGGATCTTTATGTCAAGGATCGAAGGAAAAATCATCAACTACAATTTCATGAAAGGAAACGAAGGGACCGGGAAGGTGGCACTAGAGGTAAGGTGTCTGCCTTACAAGCGCTAGCCAAGGAACGAACGCGGTTCGATCCCCCGGCGTCCCATATGGTCCCCCCAAGCCAGGGGTGATTTCTGAGCACATAGCCAGGAGTAACCCCTGAGCGTCAAACGGGTGTGGCCCAAAAACAAAACAGAAAAACAAAACAAAAAAAAAAAAAAAAAGAAAGGAAACGCATAGAATTTTATAGCCTTCTCAGAATCAGCAGAGGACATCATCTCTGGACTTGTTTACAGGTAAACAAATTCAGTTCATAGAACTATAAGAAATAAGACCATAAAGTAATGAAACTGCTGATAACCAAAGCAAAGTACTGATTTTTTTTCTCTAGAAAACCCTTAATTTGTTGACAACTCAGAACTTATTGTTTCCTTGCCCTTGAATGGATTTTCTATGTGATGCCACTTGAATTTACCTAAGGATAACCCCCATCTTTCTACTTTGTCTTATTTAGCATGTGCGTTTATATATATAAATAAATGTATATGTATATATATGTATATATTTGGTTTTTGGGTCACACCTGGCAGGCTCGATGGACTGTGGGTATCCTCCTCCCCCAACTTCTTATTTATTCCACCTGAATGATCAGAACTGCCCACACCTGGAATGGGCGGGTAGAGGAGTCTGCAGGGGGGAGAGAGAGGGGATAGGAAGGAGAGTTAGAGAGAATGTCTAAGAAGGCATCATCATCAGAGATTCAGCATCAGCAATTGAGCATCATCGCAGCAGCAGCAGCAGCAGCAGCATCACCAAAAGGAGTTGATCAGCCTGGAAGCCAGTTAGGAAGCCTGGAAAGAGCAGCAGTAAGGGAGACAGAGGCCGAGAGAGCGGAAAGGTGTAGAGAAGCAGTTGCTAGGACAGGCTTAGTATGGAGGCCATGTGAGGAGGGAGGTGTACATGGATGGCGGTAGGGACAGTGAAATAAAGCTGGCTGACTCCTGAAACTTCATCTGACTGCTTTGCGAACCGCTCTGCTCTCATCCTACAACCCTCAGACCAGAATGATCATAGGGGCTGTGGGAGCCGAGTTGAGCCCAAAAGGCCTCACCATCTCCCCCTACCAACACTAGGACTATTTAATTGATTTATATTAAAACAACAGTGGACCATATGGGATGCCGAGATTTGAACCACCGTCCTTCTGCATGCAAGGCAAATGCCCTACCTCATGCTATCTCTCCGGCCCGCATTTTTCTTTTTCTTTTTTTTTTTCTTTAGATAATAAATTTTCGGCCCAGCGGGACCCTCCCCCGACTCGGAGGGGGGAGGCACAGGTCTCTGTAGGCCAAAGGAGCGGGCACCGCTGGGCACACCCCTGCCTCGGGGACTGCTTGCGGGGGTCTGCGGGGTACAGGTCACACCGAGAGGCGTGAGCGTCCACGGCCAGGTCCCTGTGTTCCTTCCCGCATTTTTATATTTTGACACTCTCCTGCACCAAGGTCTCCCAGGTTCCCATCTATCCATCTTCTAAGACTTGGCCTGGCAAGTCTGAGGTATGAAAAATAATGCTTGGACATAAACTGTTTGGTTTGGGTTGGGTTTGGTTTTGGGTCACACCTGGCAGCGCTCAGGTGATATTCCTGGCAGGCTCGGAGGACCATGTGGTAAGCCCAGATTCGAACTACCGTCCTGAATTGGCTGGGTTCAAAGCATATGTCCTATAAACATATGTCCTATATACTGTGCTATCTCTCCAGCCCCTGGACATGAAGTGTTAATCACATGATGAAACAGCTCAACTCTGTCTTAAATTTCAGTTCAATTGTGCATATTTTCATTCACTTTTTCTCTTGATTAGATCTTGATTCATATTTCACGCAAATTATTTTGTATTTGATCATTCTAAAACCCTTACAAGCAAAAATGAGCTTTCCTTCATTTCCTCAGGTCTCTGTGCAATAAATGGGGGAGACAAAGATAGAAAGAACAGCAGAGAAACAAGATTCATCTAAGTGAAAGTGTCTGGGTTTGAGCAGACAATCTGCAGCACCCTGCTCAGGTCCAGCTTCAGATAAGTTCATCTGCCCTTCTCAGTTTTGTTCACTAACTGCTCCAGGAGCTCTGGAAGAACTCATGGAGATCATTGCTTTATTGCAGTGAATAATCTTTGAACATCTGTTCTTTTGAACTGCAGTAGTAGATTCCCATTAAATATTTCTTGCAATTCCTTTAGGATTAGAAGAGAAAAAGATGTTCATTCTTATAACTATTGTTTCATATAGGATCAATTATCCAAGCAATTACCCAAGAAAAATAAATGAGATGGATCCAAATTGGAAGATGACAATTTAAACTATCATCCTTTGCAAATGACATGCTAAAGTTTCCACTTAGAGTTTTCTTTAGAAGCAATAAACCCAAACATTAACAGGCACAAGAGAAGTATAAAAAAGTCAGTTGCATTTTTATGCGAGCAATGAATTTGAAAAGAAAGAAATCAAATTCATAATCTAGTTAAAAATTTTTTTGTAATTTTGGGTTACACCCGGCAGCACTCGGGTTACCCCCTGGCTCTTCTATGCTCAGAGATAGCTCCTGGCAGGCTCGGGGGACCCTATGAGATGCCGGGATTCGAACCACCATCCTTCTGCATGTAAGGCAAACACCTTATCTCCCTCCATGCTATCTCTCCGGTCCCTAGTTAAAAATTGTTATCAAATCAATTACATCTTATTCTTTGAAATGTAGAAATACTGTCTAAATTATCATCTTACCCAAAGTATTCAAAGCTTCAATGTAGTCCTGATCAAAAGTTAAAAAGCAGGTTTTAAGAAATAAGAACAAACATCATTCCATTTGTAATCAGAAACCTTTTCCAGTAGTCAAAGCAATCCTGAGAAGAACTAAGAAAACCGAAGATAGGACTCATCAAATCGAACTGTTCTCTAAGGCTATAGAAACAAAAATAGTGTCATATTTCGCTGAAAGATCCAGTGGACAGTGGTGGCAGGATATAAGCATGTGATGTCACATCCTATGTGGCACCCCCCAAACATATTAGCGTTTGCTAATAAACAAAAAATAAAATGGAATAAAATAAATACCAGCAACAAAATACATGGAAAAGATCCTATGTTTAGAGGGCAGGAATATGATAGTATAATTCACCCCAGAAGTTCCCCCTCTCCCTGACAGGAGTGGTCCCTGAGCTCAGAGCCAGGAGTAAGCCCTGAGCACTGAAGGATGTGGCCCCGCCCCCTAGCCCCCTCCCAAAGGTCTTGTTCTGTTAAAATCTAAGACCAGGCAGAATAAACAAGATGGGAGATGAAGAAGGGTCCCTCAATATTGCAGTTTCCTGGTTGTCACTCCATTTTTAAGGAAAAGGAGGAAGGAAAGGAGAACAATATGGTAACAGTGACAAAGATGAAGCAAGACCCTCTTGGTAAATCAATCAACCCACCAACT
>NC_064851.1:4280624-4375624 GCF_024139225.1 Suncus etruscus
AGGGTGTTCTTTTTGTGACTAAAACCCAACTACAGTCATATTTGTAATCACGGTGTTTAAATAAAGATAAATATAAAAATAGGAAAAAAATGTTTCTTTCAGAAAGGAAATGAAAGACTACTGTTGCATTAAATAATTAATAATGGAGGTGGATGGTGAAGGATGGAGGCCTTTGTCCTTAGGCCCCGGCCACGTGGCTTCATCCCCCATTAACTGGCGGGTCTGGGGTCCAGGAAAGCGACGGGTATTGAACTCACTCACAGACAGGCATCAGGAAGCATCAACTTTATTCATGCCCTATTTACCATATGTGTGTGGTCTATATCATAACCTTTCAAGCACAGCCATTCTTCGCTAGCCCTGCATCTTAACTCCTTTCAGCCATCTTCCCTTTGGGCTCCATGCTGGCCAAAGACCAGAAGCGCGAGAGCCAGCAAAAAGCCCTAATCCCCTCTGGTCCATACCTTATCTACCTTTTCCAAGACCCCTCCCAGGAATGGGCGGGGTCTTGCAGGTAAGGTCAAGTTACCTAGGGAGAAAGGGTGGGGGATGAGGCTTCAGACACCTTCTTTGGGGGTGGCACACCCAGTGATGCTCAGGAGCTACTCCTGGCTATGTGCTCAGAAATTGCTCCTGGCTTGGGGGACCATCCAGGGACCATCCGGGGGATTGAACCACAGTCTGTTCTAGGTTAGCACATGCAAGGCAAATGCCCTACCACTTGCGCCACCGCTCTGGCCCCTAGAAGACTACTTTTTAATTCCTGTATTCAAGGTTGACAAATTCTGACAAGACATAGTGAAACCTATATTTTCTTTTTGGGACTGTGTTCAGTAGAAATATATGTATATCCTCTTCCTCTAATGATTAAATTTTCTGCTGCCCAGTCTTTGTCAATTTTCACCCAAGTAGGTGAATTAATTGTCTTTTGAGGCTGTAGGTCTTCCTGGAAGTGTTTTTTAGTAGCAGTATAAAATTCTCCTTGTGGCAGATTTAGAAAATTTTGAGAAAATAAAGATAAGGAAAGAAAATCAAGTGGAAGCATTCCCCATTTTTGTTTTTCAATAACTGGGTTCTAATAGTCCTATGGGCAATTTCAACTATAGTTTATCTTTGAGAATTATGAGGTCTTCCTGTAATTTGCTTAATTTGCCACTCACTACAGAAAGATCAAAACATTTTGCTGGTCTAGGCTGGTCCACTGTTTTGATAGTGTTAGGAACTCCCACAACAGAAAAGCAGTGTAACATAAAAGGAACACATGACAGTATTGTTGGCTCTGTATTTTATTTTATTTTATTATTATATTATTATTTTTGGTTTTTGGGTCACACCTAGCAGCGCTCAGGGGCTCCTCCTGGCTCTACACTCAGAAATTGCTCCTGGCAGACTCAAGGGACCATATGGGATGCCGGGATTCGAACCACGGTTCTTCTGCATGCAAGGCCCTACCTCCATGCCATCTCTCCGGCCCAGCTCTATATTTTAAACTATACCTCTACACCACTAATCTGCATGTGGCCTCTGACTCCTAACCCTTTTACTTCCCATCCTTCTTTTCTTATTCCCAGACTCCACCTCTTATTCTTGGCATTAATTGGCTCTATGCTCCCTTTGTCCTTAACTATTTGTTTAAGATCCTGGATCCATGTGGAAGAAGCGAATGAATCAGATCTGGGTCTTGGGTGTGACTCTTGGATGCCAGCAAGATGAAAGTCAATAGAAATGGGTCTTTCTGGTTTCCTTATTGATACGACATTAAGTCTACATGTGGGGGAAATACTCCAACCTAGAACAAGTGTTGAATAGAAACGAGAGAGTATTTCCCTTTTAATTAATTAACTCCAGGGCCCTCAGAGTTAATATCTTGTTAGAAAGAGGCATAAATCAGACTCCAGTCTATGAAACCTAAAGATTCAGTGAAAATCCAGGAAGACAAAATTCAGGATCATCAAGACATCAATCAATCTATGTCAATCAAGACATCAGCACTCAGTGTATATTTGCTGCATTTTGGGCCCAACAACTTGGATTCTTCTAGAACTGGATGCTGGGGGTACCTCTACAGATGTTTGAAGAATGACAGAGAATATCCTCTTGTATTTCCTCTGCCTGGATGAAGAGGTATTGTATTGTCCTGCAGGATAACATGCTTTCTGGGCAACAGCTAAGGTTCTGAGTGGCAAAAGTCCTAATATTAGCCATCATATATCTTGAGGCTTAGTGATAACAATATTAATAGAAAAGCCATAAGACAGAAGTCTTGAAATAAGTCTAGTACAGAAAATACTCCTATGTGACTGTTGACTAGAAGGTCTCCATTGTCAAAGACCTAATATTCAAGGATATCTAGGACTCAAGGTTGCAGCCAGCCTTCCCTGTTGCAAGTCAGTCCTTTATGGGGTTGACTGGTGGAGGGATGGAGGATGAGGTCTTTCTCCTCCAGCTCAGACCACGCGTCTGCCACCCTGTTCAGCCGGCGGTTCTGAGGTGAATGTGGCGGGTATACAGCTAACAGGTAGTCAGGCTTCAGAAGATATCAGCTTTATTCAGTGGACAAGGCTGAAGCCAAAAGCCCCAGAATCAGTTCTCCCAAAAAAGCCCTTGCCTTGCCTTCCACAGACCCTTGCTTTTGTACATCAGAATCAGGTACCACCCTAGGGTGGGAGCAGAATCAGCAGATTCTCCATCTGCTTTTCCAAGGAAGAAATTAGTTGGAATTCTTCATCTTGTACGTCATATATCTATCATCTCTGGAGCTTGTAGTTGATTCCTTGACACATGTTTCTGGTTTTAGACACCCGGTGCTTAGGTTAGAAGTTTTTCTTTTCTTTTTATATTGGAAATTGTTTATTGTACGATAATTTTGATAATCTTTTCATGATTGCCCCATGATGAGGTCAGTAGCCTGAGAGTCTCATTCTCAAGAGAAACCCATTTTCACATTAAGTAATAGGAATCTGTATAATAGGAGGAGCATTTCCTCTGTGCTTTTACAATAAGTATCAAATATTAACAGGAAACCTCACAAACGTATTGAACCAGACTTACCAAGAGTTCAGCTGCCATAAAAATGTAAGAACATTGAGTGGAATAACCAGTTGTGCTAGTGGCAATTCAATGGAACATATGATTAATATTTTTCTAACTTACCTGCAGTGCTTTGAGAGAGGAATTCAACAGAGAAATTGACCTCGGGTTATGGCTTTTGTCCTCCACTCCATGACATACATTCAGGTTATTTGAATTTATTTCTACCTTAGATGGTGGTGATTAATACTTCTGATGTACACAGGATTATTGGGTCCATAACAGGTGGAGAGTTTTTTTTTATTGGGGCTACACCCAGCTGTGCTCAGGGATTACTCTTAAGTCTGTGCTCAGAAATCACTCCTGGCAGGCTCAGAGGACCATATGAGATGCTGGGGATTGACCCTGGGTCCATCCTGGGTCAGCTGCATGCAAGGCAAACGATCTACCGCTGTGCTGTTGCTACGGCCACTAATTTTTGCCTGCCTGAGAAGAGTTCATGTTATATTTGCAAGAAAGAGAATGTTTAGGGTAAGCACAAAGTCCAAAGAGATTCTGGAATCCCAGATTGCCTCAGGGTGTATCTCTACTATTCTTTTTCTTCACCCCTCTACCAATCACTCCAAGTACACAAGACTCAAGCCACTCGGAATTTTCACACATTACACGGAAACACCATAATTTTATGTGGCTGGACTTAAATCTTCTGACATAACATCTTCAAGGGCAAACCATAAGCCCTAAAATAAACCTGCCCTGGTCCCTGTCCTTCATGGTCCATGTAGATTTTAAATTCTTTCCACTCTCTGAACTACCCTACTTCCTACCAGAGAGACCTCTGTTTTGCTCATGTGTCTGCTGCTCTAACTCAAGGACTCTGAGCTTATGTAATTATTTCAATGAAATCACATCAAAGGCAACTAAACACAATGGAGCTCAAAGGCAAAGGGTTGCTGGGTTACTAAATGACTCAATGACTCATTGCCTGAAACACTAAGGACACAAATGAAATTAAAAAATATAAATTATTCCAGAACTGCTGAATTGAATATGAGGTGAAATAAAATGTGTGGGTGTGCGGGGTCCTAAAGCCCCCCGGAGGGGCCCGGCCAGCAGGGAAGCGGCTGGGAGGCTCTTGGACGTCCGCACCTTTATTTGGCTGGGTTAAAAGAACAACCACACCTGTAAAAAATCTGAGAGAGGTTAGTAATAATGACCTCAGGCGAATAACCGGTCAGAGGCAAAATTTATTGGTCCAGCATCTCTTATATAGAGGAGGAGAAATGGGCAGGTAAAAAAGACATGTCAATCATACTTTTTGGCGCGAAGGCTATGAAACAAAGGCAGTAAATCATTCCAGAGGGGAGGGAGAAGGGATGACATTTTTACAGTCATTCCCAAGTCAGCAGCTTTCAAAGGATTGCCTTATGTCTCTAAAGTGGGATCTGCAGCTCGCTTATCTGGAGCTAACAGCAGTCTGTGAAGGGGCAGGTTTTTGAAGCGTAGCCATTAACTCCGGAAAGAAGCTAAAGGGAGTGGCCTAAATCTGGAACTGGCTTTGGGGTGTTTACTTTTCTCTTTGGCTTCAAAGAAAATCTCCTTCAGCTGTGAAATACCTTTCCTGTTAGCTCAAGGAGCACGGCCGAAACTGCAGCAGGCAGCATAAAGACAGAAGACAGAAAATTGATCTCTGACAGGACACTGTCTCCAACATGGATGTCAGATAAGTGATGAACCTTGGCTTTATTTGCGTTATTTGCCTTGGGATGGAATGAGAGGTCTCATACTTGCAAGGCTTGTACTGTAGCACTGAGTCACATTCCCAGCCCTCTGCTCCCTTTTTTCTTTTTTTTCTTTTTTTGGTGTGGTTTTTGGGTCACACCTGGCAGTGCTCAGGGGTTATTCCTGGCTCCAGGCTCAGAAATTGCTCCTGGCAGGCATGGGGGATCATATGGGGCACCAGGATTCGAACCGATGACCCTCTGCATGAAAGGCAAATGCCTTACCTCCATGCTATCTCTCCGGCCCCTGCTCCCTTTTTTCTTTTTCATTTCTCTTCTTTCTTTTTCTTTTTAGTTTTTGAGCCACACCCGGAGTTACTCCTGGTTATGCACTCAGAAATTGCTCCAGGCTTGGGGACCATATGGGACACCAGGGGAATTGAACCTTGGTCAGTCCTAGGTTAGCACTTGCAAGGCATGCCTCACCACTAGCTCCACCTCTCTGGCCTTCCTTCCTTCCTTCCTTCCTTCCTTCCTTCCTTCCTTCCTTCCTTCTTTTCTTCCTTTTTTCCTTCCTTTTTTCCTTCCTTTCATCCTTCTTTTCCTTCTTTTCTTCCTTCTTTCCTTCCTTCCTTCTTTCCTTCCTTCCTTTCTTCCTTCCTTTTTTCCTTCCTTCCATCGTTCCTTTCCTTCTTTTCTTCCTTCTTTCCTCCCTTCTTTTCTTCTTTCCTTCCTTCCTTCTTTCCTTCCTTCCTTTTTTCTTCCTTCTATCCTTCCTTTCCTTCTTTTCTTCCTTTCCTTCTTTCTTCCTTCTTTCTTTCATTCTTTTGTTCTTTCCTTCCTTCCTTCTTTCTTTTTCTTTCTTTCTCTTCCTTCTTTCTTTCATTCTTTCTTTTCTTTCTTCCTCTTTCTTCTTTCTTTCATTCCTTTTTCCTCTTTTCTTCCTTTCTTTTTCTTCTTTCTTTCTCTTACTTCTTTTTCTTTCCTTTCTCCTTTTTCTTTTTTTCTTTCTTACTTTTTATCTTTTTCTTTTTTCTTTCTTCCTTTTTATTTTTTCTTTTTTCTTTCTCTCTCTTTCTTTCTTTCTTTTTATTTCTTCTTTCTTTCTCTCTTATCTTTTTCTTTCCTCTACATTCAAAGATAAAGGCTAATACATTTAAGGAGAACTGATGGCGAGGCTCAAGGGACCATATGAGGCATTGAGAATTAAATTTTGGTCAGTCACATGCAAGGCAAGTGCTTTACTACCTCCAGTACTATCTATCAGGCCCATTTGCTGAACTCTTTAGGAAGAAATGGTAGATCCATTTGAAGGCCACCAGAAAACACTGTAGTGAGGGAACTGAAAATAGTCTTTTGTAAATGCGTATTAAAGGACATATCAGGTACTAGAAGCGTTACAATTGACATGGATATTCTTACATTATCTAGTCTCCTTGTTCTCTTTTTTCATTAAATAATTACATTTAGAATGGTGTTGACTTTTATGGTCTTTGTGTCCACAGTTACCTCACCATCTCTTGATTCTTATCTTGGACTCTTATCATGAAGACCTGTTTAGTATTTACATATTGCACACTTGGATAGGAACCCATGGGAAAAGAGGATATTTTTTTTCTCTCAGGAGGAATGAAGCTATTTTAGTCAATTTCAGACTACCTTGATCACTAAACGTGCCATAGATTATGAAGACCATGTTTTGTCTCAGCTTTCTCTTCTCTCTCATTTCTGCCTCCAGTCCTGTTTCTGGGATCACTCTCCCAAATAAACCCTTTAAGTAGACCTTGCCTCCATCTTTGCCTTCAGGGGATCCCAGGTCCTGATGACTACCTCAGATGGTGCCAAGACTTTGGGATTTGGTGCTAAGAACTGGAGGAAGCCATAAAAGACTGGGGGGAGACATTCCCACTGGGCATGTATCTTGAGGGTGTGTTGGGGACAAGGGCAGTATCTCAAGCATAGTTTACAGAAAGGCACCCCTGGAGGCTCTTGTGAATCTCAGATTAACATTGTGGTAGCTTGGATGTGAATGTTGCTGACTGACCTTTTCTGTCTCTTCCTATTAGACTGATCCCCTCTCACTATTACAAACATGGCTCTGGATCTTAGTCAACTGGGTATACGTAATGTCAACGTGGAGTGCAGGCAAGTCCATCAGTGAACACCATAAATTCTCCAATAATCACCATGTTTATTGAATGAGCGACAACATACCGGGTGGGGGGAACAAGACAAAACTGAAATATTGTGATAGTTAGCAAGTCCCTACGTGATGAAGATCTGAGAATCTGAGACATTGTGTCTGTTTTTTTACAGTGCCAGGAATTGAACTCACGGTGACTTCACACACAAGTCAAATGTTCTGTGAAACTACTCCCTGGCCTCAGACTATTCTTTTCAGTGCAAGTTAAGAGGTTTTGACACAGCCAGTTTCTTGACTCATGTCATCATCTGGTTTCTGGTTCTCACTCAAATCAACCACTGTTCCCACAGTGGGATTTCACTGGAATTATAAACTCTTTTTGTATATCCCCAAACTCAGTGACTTGTCACAAGTTCCACCAATTTAGCTGTCAGCACACTAAGATTACCCTCACCACCACCAACAACAGCATTATCATTAATAGTTAATGATAAAGGGAAATCAGCCAGTCAAGGAGGGAATGAATTTCATGAGAGAACAAACTACTCTCTGTTGGAATATAATCCAGGGCAAGGAGCAACAGTGGTATTACCATTATTTCTCCTTTTTTGTCCGATTTTTCAATATTTTAATAATTCTAACTTCTCAGCTTTCTCCCATTTTCAGATCTTGAATATATTTTCTTAAATATAGATTTTTTTGATTTCTCTAATATTCTATAATCTGTAAACATAGCTTTCTCCCCACTGCCCTGACAGTCGCCCCTTCTCTGCCTATTCATCTATCTGTTATCCCATAATTTCTTCATTAGTCCCTTCCTTGCAGAAGTCAATATCAGAAATACCCAGCACCTTAATCCCAGTTGTGTAAGTTTTTATTTTACCTACTAATTCATTCTGTATCCCTCCACCTTACTTTCATAGATAGCCCTGCTTCCTATACTAATCTGAGGAAGGGTGCAGACATTACTGTAGATTCTCATAGATCTGTTAGAGTTCTACCAACATCTTCTCTAGCTCCTGAGCATGCTGCCTCAGCTTCTCACCAGACTCTGACACTGCTCCCTCGTGCAAATCCTTTGAATTTTGCACCAAGCTATAAATATCCACCAGAATGGATAAGCCTATGGTGGCCCCACCAATGACACGGGCTCCCTTGGTCATTGTCTTAGCAGTGCCTCCAAACACTTTGCCTATCAGACTTGAGCTCTGGGCTGAGATTTGAGCTGCTGTCTGAGGATTGAGACTGGCCAACTTCATGGCACGGATGTGCCTTGCAATCCTTCTTACAGCTGTATAAATATTTTTTACAGAAGAAAATCTATTTTTGTTATCACTTATCACCTCCCCAAGTAGATTTAAATTGATTTCCGATGATTCCACGTTCATGGCTTCAGCTTCTATGGATGACATATTAGATCTTTCCACATAGCTGCTGACTACATTGGTGGAAGCAGCCAATACCCCCAATCCCAAACCAGTAGCAGATAGACCTAAACTGATCCCTGCTGTAAATGGGGCCAGACCAAAGCCCACAATAGTCAGGATGCTAGACAGAATGCCAGTGGAGTCAGCCACCACATTGGCAATGGTACAGTCCTCGTGGACATGGTCAGCCCTGTCGGCAAGTCTATAGAGCTGCTTTATATGCTGATCAATATCCCTTTTCACCGACGGATATAATTCCAGAAACCTCTTCCGGTTTGCCAGTTCTTGCTGGCGCTTCTCTTCGACATCTTTGGCTGTGAGTGTTTTATGTTTCTTCAGACCTTCATAAAGTGCATCTGCCTCATCACTATAACATAGAAGGCACATAATTGACAGGAAGTTAGAGGACCTTCAAGTGGGCTGGACAATTTGCCTCCCAAATAAACCTTCAAGTTTTCACTGGCACTCATAAATGGAAAGGATCTGACAGGAGTCATGAATTTCCTCCTTAACATAAGTATATGTTATACATTGTAGAGGAAACCCAGTATTTAACTATCAATATGTAAACATCATTCATGTTCTTAACTAGTAGATATTTGATACATTTAAAAAAAAACATCCTTCTTGGTAAAAAAGGAACTCATCCACTGCTGGTGGGAATGCTGCCTGGTCAAACCCCTAAGGAAAACAGTATGAAACTTTCTCAGAAAACTCAGAGTTGAACTTCCATAAAATCCAGAAATCCCACTTTTGAGTATCTATCCTCAGGACAGAAAAACACTGATCCAAAAAGAGTACGCACCACTCTCCATTGCCATTTTCAGTCAGAATCAATCTAGATGTCCAACAACAGAGCGTGGATCACGTAGATGTGATATATATGCAAAATGGAATACTACATAGCTGTAAGAAATGATGCAGTCATGAAATATGCAGCAACATGGATGAAACTGGAAGATATTATATTAAATGATATAAGCAAGAAGGATAAACATAAAATTATATCACTTATATGTGATATTTAGAATAACTTCATGAAGAAATTCAATGGCTTATATGTGGATTGTTGGGAATACTCTTGGCCATGAATCAAGGGAGGAAAAAGAAAGAATTTTAGTGGAAGAAGAGAAGGACTTGTAGGGGACAGGGTGATGGTGTTTCAGGAATATTGGTAGTGTTAAGAAAAGACAGAAATATCCAAGCCAGAGTCAACAACAATGTAATCATGAGATGATAGAAAGGAGGAGGGTGGTATAGGCATGGATGGAATCTGAGGATACTAGTGGTGGGAGATTGACACTGGTGGTGGGTTGGTCCTGATAGCAAGATAGCAGATATTTGTAGAGTGGTAACCCTACTTCAATAAGTATAAGGCACCTGGGAGTAGAGTACATTGATTTAGAAAATTTGGACTGTAGCAAGATAAGTTGCTTATCTGAACTTTCCCCAGAGCCCTTAGGAAGCGTTTTCTGATCACCTAGAACGTCCTGGTTGAAAGGACATTAGTTCCAAGGGTATTGGACCAGTAGATGGTCTCACCATGTGATATTTGATGAGTCTTCAGGTCATGTGGTCTCAGTTCTGACCTAGGGAAAGGCTAAAAGCTAAAGGCTAGTCATGTGAGCACGTATTTGCTTAACCGGAATATAATTTTTTTCACAGTGACTAGGTAGAAAACGACTCTTTTCTTGAGTAAAGCACACTCAGGTTATGTGAAATGCTCCTCTGAACTAGAACTTGACCTTGGCCTTCCCTGTTCTTGGCAGTCTGTCAATCCCTGACCCTAAAAGAATGCTGCTAAGTCAGTTTAGTGAGAGAATTTGGCACCCCTATATCTGTTGCTTATCACTTTGATCTATTCTGCTGTATCCATACTTGACCTGCCTTTTTAAAAAAGTGCCATTGCTAGTGATAAGGGCACATCTCTAATTTCAACCCCAGATGATTAACTGGAGGAGGTGGGTAGGCAAAGAGGTAAGTTGACAAGAGTGGTAGAATGAGGGACATTCCTAGCTGACCCCCTTCCTTTTTTTTTTTTTTTTTTTTTTTGGTTTTTGGGCCATATCCGGTGATGCTCAGGGATAAGTTTGGCTATGTGCTCAGAAATTGCTCCTATCTTGGAGGATCATAGGGGACACTGGGGAATTGAACTGCAGTCCATCCTGGGTCAGCGGCGTGCGAGGTAACTGCCCTATTGCTGCGTCATCGCTGTGCCCCCCCCCCCTTCCCTCTTTTTAATTCCTCTTTTAACTCAGCGATGGCCACAAACTCCTTCCATGCTTCATCTTTTCTCAACAGGAGATGCAGGTCCTCTTGGTCTATTGCATTCAGGACATAGTGGATGGAATCCTCCACAAAGGAGTGGTTCATTTCTAGACAAGAAAAGAAAGGAACAAATAGCAAGACTGGGATTCAGCCTCCGTGGCATTGATTTTTAGTGTTACCATGTGCTTCTTTCTGAGCACTGTGCTTGGGACACCACTAACAGAATTACATGGAGACATGGCATGAAGTGTGTCTCCTCTGGTATCTGATAGTTCTTTTCCCCCATTTTAGCTATATTTGGAGATGTGGTATTTAAAGGGGTAGGAAAGTATAAGTGACTCATCTGACTCAGATCTTAATTTGGTTGGTTGTTTTTGAGTCACATCTGGTGATTCTAAGGGATTCCACCTGGCTCTGCACTGAGGAATCACTCCTGCTGATGCTCAAGGAACTAACTGTGACGCTAGGGATGGAACCTATGTAGGCCACTTGCAAGACAAATGCCCTATCTGCTGTTTTCTCTCCAGCCCTGGTTCTAAATCCTTTAAGACTGTAAAAAATGAAGGATCTCCAAATATCCCCCCTCAATCTCTTTCCACAAGAGGACAGAGTGGAAAAATGTCTGCCTCAGAAATTGGCTCACTCAGAAAAAGAAGTCTTCTCTGAAAGATATCAAGAATATATTGAAAGATATCAACAATAGATGAGGGGTAGGAGGACAATCTATTAGAGGAAGCTTGCCACAAAAAGCAGAGAGTTCAGTTAGAGTAGAGTCAGGGGTCTCAAACTCAATTTACCTATGGGCCGCAGGAGGCAAAGTCGGGGTGATTCTTGAGTGCAAAGTCAGTAGTAAGCCTTGAACATTGGGGGGTGTGACCCAAACGACTAAAACAAAACAAAAAGAGACTCCTCTAGGGCAGGGCCACAAAATGTTGTACAGAGGGTCGTTTGCGGCCTACGGGCCGCGAGTTTGAGACCCCTGACTGGAACACTCAAGGACTTCTTTATTTGCTGTAGTGCAAGCCACAGTGTCAAAAAGAAGAGGGAAGGAGAGAAATAGAAAGAGAAAAAACATGTGAGGCCATGTCAATATGTTTCCTACTATACAGGAGCAGGAAGAGAAATATTGTCATTTCACACAGTGAGTAAGAAGAGAGCTCAAGATTTAAATCTGCATTAAATTTTTAGAGGCCAGAGAGATAGCACAGTGGGTAGGGTATTTGCCTTGCATCAGTCCCAGGTTTGATCCCCGGTATCTCATTTGATCCCCCTACCTTGCCAGGAGTGATTTCTAAACACAGTGTCAGGAGTAACTCCCGAGGGCAAAAATAATTATTTTTCAAACTTTATCACAATGAACTCTTCAAAAATTCCTCCAATACCTTAAACTTTATAACACATGTGTGGAGATTTATAATGTGGCTATATTAAAAATAAGGTTTCATGGGGCTACAGAGTTATTACAGCCGAAATGGTGCTTGCCTTACACATGGTCAAACTGGGTCCAATCTCTGGCATCCCATTTGGTTCTCTGAGTCTGCCAGGAGTGATGTCTGAGTGAAGATCAAGAAGTAACTCCTGAGCATCTCTGGGAGTGTCCCAAAACCAAATAAGATAAGATTAAAGTTAAGAATAAGACTAACAATAAGATAAAGCAATAGAGCTATACCACTCCTGGGAATATACTTTAGGAACACAAAGATACAATACAAAAATCCCTTCCTTACACCTATTTTCATTGCAGCACTATTTACCATAGCAAAACTCTGGAAACAGCCAAGATACCCTTCAACAGATGAATGGCTAAAGAAACTGTGGTACATATACACAATGGAATATTATGCAGCCGTCAGGAGAGATGAAGTCATGAAATTTTCCTATACATGGATGTACATGGAATCTATTTGCTGAGTGAAATAAGTCAGAGAGAGAGAAAGATACAGAATGGTCTCACTCATCTATGGGTTTTAAGAAAAATGAAAGACATTCTTGCAATAATAACTTTCAGACACAAAAGAGAAAAGAGCTGGAAGTTACAGCTCACCTCATGAAGCTCACCACAAACAGGGATGAGTTTAGTTAGAGAAATAACTAAGTTTCGAACTATCCTAATAATGAGAATGTACGAGGGAAATAGAAAGCCTGTCTAGAGTACAGGCAGGGGTTGGGTGAGGAGGAGGGAGATTTGGGACACTGGTGATGGGAATGTTGCACTGGTGATGGGTGGTGTTCTTTACATGACTGAAATCCAAACACAACCATGTATGTAATAAATTTGTTTAAATAAAAAAATTTAAAAAAAGAAAGCACAATAAATTTGGGAACTCTGAAATATTCAAGGGCTTAAATTATCCAAGTGTACCCCTGGCATGCATTAAAACAGGTTTAGTTTTTCTAGCTGAGGTTTAATAAAATTTGTAGATATTCATTTAAAAAAAAAAAAGAAAAAAAAAAAGATAAAGCAATAGAATAAGAATAAAGATGCATAGGCCGGAGCTAGGAGTAACCCCTGAGCACCACCAGGTGGTGCCCTCAAAGCAAAAACAAAAACAGCAGCAACAAACACATGTACCATGAATAAAACCTCAGTTCCCAGACATAGGATGGTCCTTCTGTTCTTCCCAGACCCTCTAAGACAGGCAGTGGAATGAATTCTTCCAGTGGGTGTTCCTGGGTCCTCAAGTCTGATCCTTGGGATCAGTCCTCGTCTCCTCTCCCTGATTGTCTCAGAACACAGGTCCCCAAAGTGGTACCTCTCACCCCACTTGGTCCTTTGGCTGAGCCAGAACTCCCTGTTTCTGGAAAGAGAAGCTTATGTTTTAGGAAACTTTCAACTCTGGACCCCTACAGGGACCCAAGATTGAGATGCTTCTTATTTTTGACCTGTCCTCCCTCCTTCCTCCGCAACGTCACAGAGACAGCAATGTGATATTTGCTTCCTGGCCTGGGAGCTCCTGGGGAATTTTGTGGCCAAGGGGAAGAGTGTCATGATATGGTGTAGCTAGAGAATAGTTTCCTGCAAGTATGTGTGTTTTCTGCTTCACTGAAGGGAAAAGGGAAACCAGGGCTTAGATGCAGGAAACCCAAAGCCTTGTGGATATTTATTGATTCATGGGGGCCTCTTCTAAGGTCATGAGTAGGTCCCTCCCTGAGGCCTTTATATTTGATAGGAAGATACTAATGCTAGAGGTTTTTCTGGGTAGATGCTCTAACACAGGTCTAAGGAGAGGGAAATGGCTCGAGGGGAGAGGTTCTACCTGAAACATGAAGAGAGAGGATCAGCATTTAGGGGAGACTCTTGGGGGAGTGGGTAACATGGGTAGGCATAAACATTGATTCTCTGTTTCACATGGAATTTTTTTTTCATTGCATGATTGAATGCAGTTAATTTGGTTTAAGACACTCAGTTCCAATGGTGTAAGGACAAGTTGTGGTGTGGCCATGACCAACTCCATTTTCCACATGTCCATTTTTCTAGAGGGTTTAAGACAGAACATTTCAGGGGCCGGGCGGTGGCGCTGGAGGTAAGGTGCCTGCCTTGCCTGCGCTAGCCTAGGACAGACCGCGGTTCGATCCCCCGGTGTCCCATATGGTCCCCCAAGAAGCCAGGAGCAACTTCTGAGCGCATAGCCAGGAGTAACCCCTGAGCGTCACAGGGTGTGGCCCCAAAACCAAAAAAAAAAAAAGACAGAACATTTCAGGAAGTTCGAATGCATGTGGTGGCTTAAATGTACTGTCAAGGTAGCTTGGTTATAATAGTCTCCTGAGGCAGGAGACATGGAGGGGTTATGGTACCCCTCAGGGTTGCTGATCTAGTGCTCCCTCTTTGCCCTGCCTCCCTTCGTTCAGCCTAGAAACACGACTCTTTTCCTCCTCTCCTCCTTTCCTTTCCCATCACCTCTCCTCTCCTCCCCTCCTCTCCCTTCCTCACCTTGCCTCACCTCTCTTTATTTCTCCTCTCCTCTCTTTTCCCCTCCTCTTCTCCTATTCTCTTCACTTCTCTCCTCACCTCTTCTCCATTCCTCTCCTCTCCTTTCCTTTTCTTTCCCTTCCCCTCTTCTCTCTCCCCTCTCACCCCCTCTACTCAACCACTCAGGTATGTCCTCTCTTTACTTTGGGCAGTAGGAGTAGGGGAGAGAGTGAGAGAGCACCTCAGTCATGACTTCTGAGCTCTCACCAGTGATGAGTCCTTTTCCCATCCTGCTAGTGCTTATGGTTGCTCATGGAACTCTATCAATTGTTCCCTCCTCTGGAAGATATCTCTATTGCCTCCCACTATCTAATCTCATCAGAAGACCCACTCATCAGTCTTCCCTCAGTGTGGATGGCTGACCAAGATTTCTGATAGTGATAACTATATATAAATCCCTCACTATCTAATCTAGTCAGTAAGTTCACTGAGAAGCCTTCTCTCAGGGTTAATGACTGACCAAGATTTCTCACATTGAAGGTGAAAAAGAAATCTCATCAGAAGGCCCATTGAGAAGTTGATAGCTAAGAAGATTTCTGCTAGTGAAGCTGGCACTCTTCATACTTAGTAACAATCATTTATTTGGCCTAAATATAAATCTCCCTTCTGCTGTACTGAGCACATAGTTGAACTTTTTACTTCCTAACATAAGAATTTTTACAAGCAAATATAGCCTTGATTAAATTTCTCTTTACCGAGAGCCCTGGGAAGCGAACCCCCAAAAACTGCTTTCTGGAGCTGCCCAGCAAGCGGGTGAGTGAGTAAGAAATGGCTGACTGGGGGAACTGCCAGGTAAAGTGCTGACTGACTCACTTGCGGAGTCCCCACCTGGCGGTGCTTCTTCTGAGGAAACTGAGGATCTGAAGGGAGCCCTGCCCTGTTCTTCTCTGTCTTTCCTGAACTCTGGAAGCTCTCCTCAGAGCCCTGGGAAGCGAACCCCCAAAAACTGCATTCTGAAGCTACCCAGCAACTGGAGCCCTGGGAAGCGAACCCCCAAAAACTGCATTCTGAAACTACTCAGCAAGCAGCCCTCCTCAGAGCCCTGGGAAGTGAACCCCCAAAAAACTGCATTCTGAAGCTACCCAGCGAGCGATCCAGCGACCCTGCACTCTTTCTAAGAAAAGAACACCATTGCAACAAGAAGAAAAAATCACACTAAGAACCGTGCTGGATCACAGAAGCAAGCATTTCTCTCCGGACTGTCATCTCTGCTGCATGCTCAGGCCTAAGATTTGATCCTGTGTGAGGCTTCATCCACGGAAGACTCCCCTCCCTTAGAGGCAAGTCAGCCCATCCAGAAAGGGCGGAGCCAGAGGAGTGTGCTGCCTGCATCATATAGCCAATGAATACCACCACAACACGTAGAAAAACCCACAATACAAGTGTGACAATGGGGAAACAACGCAGGCCAGCATCAGACATAGAGAATGAAGAAGACAATTCTGAGGACCAGATAATGACCAACCAACTAATCAACCTCTCAGATAAGGACTTTAGACTAGCAATATGGAAGATGCTCAAAGAACTCAAAGAAACCATGGATCGAGTTGAACAGAACACTAATAAGAACCAAGAAAATATGAAGACAGAAATCACAAAACTCCAAACTGAAATAACATGTCAACTAACAGGTCTGAAAAAGTCAGTAAACGAAGTAAATGACAAAATGGATAAGCTTTGGGACAGGGTATCAGAAGCTGAGAATAGACTTGGTGCTGTGGAAGATGAGATACATAACAATTCCATACAGCAGGAGAGGTTGGAAAAAAAAACTTAAAGCAAATGAGCAGACAATGGAAAAATTAGTCAAAGAATGGGAACAGATAAAGATAGAAGTCTATGATAAGATCAACAGAAACAACTTAAGAATCATTGGAGTCCCAGAGACCCAGGAAGAAAATTTCCAGGAATAATCAACGGTCAAGAACGTCATTAAAGAGAAACTTCCAGAGCTAAAGAACATATGTGATCAAATCCTGCATGCTCGAAGAGTACCAACCAAAAGAGACCCCAGAAAAACCACGCCAAGACACATCCTAGTCACAATGACAAATCCCACAGATAGAGACAGAATTCTGAAAACAGCAAGATCAAAAGGGGAAATTACATTCAAGCAAGCATCCTTGAGATTTACAGCAGACCTGTCACCAGAAACACTCAATGCCAGAAAGCAGTGGTGGGATATTGTGACAAGACTGAATGAAATGAATGCTTCACCTAGAATACTGTACCCTGCAAAACTCACTTTCTGGTTTGACGGAAGAATACATGGTTTCACAGACAAAAAACAGCTCAGAAACTTTACAGACTCAAAACCAGTCTTAAAAGAAAAACTGAAAGACCTAATTTAAGAAAAGACTACCCAAAAGACACACCAAATTTCGATATAAAGATGGCGTTAAATCCCAGGACAATTCTTTCTCTCAACGTCAATGGACTAAATGCACCAGTCAAGAGACACAGAGTGGCTAAATGAATCAAAAAACTCAATCCAACCTTCTGCTGCCTACAAGAAACGCACCTGAATAGTCAGAACAAACATAGACTCAAAATAAAAGGCTGGAGAAAAATTATCCAAGCAAACAACACCCATAAAAAAGCTGGAGTGGCCATACTAATATCAGATAATGCAAACTTTATACTCAAGAAAGTTGTAAGGGACAAGGATAGACATTTTATATTAATCAAGGGGTATGTAGAGCAGGAAGAAATAACTCTCCTAAACATATATGCACCGAATGAGGGGCCAGCAAAATATTTAATACAACTGTTGACAAATCTGAAAAACAATATCAATAACAACACAATAATTGTGGGGGACCTCAACATGGCTTTGTCAACACTGGATAGGTCAACCAGACTGAAACCCAACAAGAATATACTAGACTTGAGGAGAGAAATGGAAGAAAGAGGCCTAGTGGATATATATAGGACACTCCATCCCCAGAAACCTGGGTACACATTCTTCTCCAATGTACATGGGACATTCTCCAGGATAGACTACATGCTGGCACATAAAACATACCTTCATAATATCAAGAGGATAGAAATTTTGCAGACTACCTTCGCAGACCACAAGGCTCTGAAATTATTTGTGAATTCCAAAGGGACTCAGAAGAAAAACTTTAACACCTGGAAGTTAAACAGCCTCATACTCAATAACCAGTGGGTCTGAGATGAAATCACGGAGGAAATCAAAAGGTTCCTGGAAACAAATGACAGTAAAGACACAAACTATCAGAACTTATGGGACACAGCAAAAGCAGTACTGAGAGGAAAATTTATAGCTTTGCAAGCACACATCAGGAAGGAAGAAGGAGATTACCTGAGTAGCTTAATGACACAGCTAATAGAACTAGAAAATGCTCAACAAAAGGACCCAAAAATAGAAAGACAGAAGGAAATAACAAAGCTGAGAGCAGAAATCAACGAAGTGGAAACCCAAAAAACAATACGAAAGATCAACGAAAGCAGAAGTTGGTTCTTCGAAAAAATAAACAAGATTGATAGACCACTGGCAAACCTAACAAAGAAAGAGAGAGAAACTTGATAACTCGTATTAGGAATGAAAAAGGAGAGATCACTACTGATATGACAGAGATTCAAAGGGTAATCAGAAACTACTTTGAGAAACTCTATGCCACTAAAAATGAGAACCTGGAAGAAATGGATAAATTATTGGACTCTTATAATCTTCCACGGTTGAAGGAAGAGGATGTAGCATATCTAAACACCCCCATCTCCGTTGATGAAATTAAAACAGTAATCAAATGTCTGCCCAAAAACAAAAGCCCAGGCCCAGATGGATTCACTAATGAATTCTTTCAAACTTTCCAAGAGGAACTACTACCAATCCTGGCAAGACTCTTTCATGAAATTGAACAAACGGAAACACTTCCAAATAGCTTTTATGAAGCCAACATCACCTTGATACCTAAACCAGACAGAGATGCTACGAAAAAAGAAAATTACAGACCAGTATCGCTGATGAATGCAGATGCAAAGATCCTCAACAAAATCCTGGCAAATAGGATTCAATGCCTCATTAAGAAGATCATCCACTATGATCAAGTAGGTTTCATCCCAGGAATGCAAGGATGGTTTAACATCCGTAAATCTATCAATATAATACACAACATAAACAACAAGAAAAATAAAAACCACATGATCATATCAATAGATGCAGAGAAAGCATTTGATAAGGTCCAACACCCATTCTTGATCAAAACTCTCAGCAAGATGGGAATGGAAGGAACCTTTTTCAATATAGTTAAGGCCATCTACCATAAGCCAGTGGCAAACATTATCCTCAATGGAGAAAAACTAAAAGCCTTCCCTCTAAATTCTGGCACAAGACAAGGCTGTCCTCTCTCACCACTCCTATTCAACATAGCACTGGAAGTACTTGCTATAGCGATTAGGCAAGAAAAAGATATCAAGGGAATCCAGATAGGAAAGGAAGAAGTCAAGCTCTCACTGTTTGCAGATGACATGATACTCTACTTAGAAAACCCTAAAGACTCTACCAAAAAGCTTCTAGAAACAATAGACTCATATAGCAAGGTGGCAGGCTACAAAATTAACACACAAAAATCAATGGCCTTTCTATACACCAATAGCAATAAGGAAGAAATGGACATTAAGAACACAGCCCCATTCACAATAGTGCCACACAAACTCAAATATCTTGGAATCAACTTGACTAAAAATGTGAAGGACCTATACAAAGAAAACTATAAAACTCTGCTCCAAGAAATAAGAGAGGACACGCGGAAATGGAAGCACATACCCTGCTCATGGATTGGCAGGATTAACATCATTAAAATGGCAATACTCCCCAAAGCACTGTACAGATTTAATGCCATCCCTCTAAAGATACCCATGACATTCTTCAAAGAAGTGGATCAGGCACTTTTGAAATTCATTTGGAACAATAAACACCCTAGAATAGCTAAAGCAATCATTGGGAAAAAAATATGGAAGGAATTACTTTCCTCAACTTTAAACTGTACTACAAAGCAATAGTTATCAAAACAGCATGGTATTGGAATAAGGACAGGCCCTCAGATCAGTGGAATAGGCTTGAATACTCAGAAAATGTTCCCCAGACTTACAATCACCTAATTTTTGATAAAGGAGCAGGAAATCCTAAATGGAGCCGGGAAAGCCTCTTCAACAAATGGTGTTGGCACAACTGGATAGCCACTTGCAAAAAAATGAACTTAGACCCCCCCAGCTAACAACATGTACAAAGGTAAAATCCAAATGATTAAAGACCTTGATATCAGACCCAAAACCATAAGATATATTGAACAACACATAGGCAAAACACTCCAAGACATTGAGACTACAGGCATCTTCAAGGAGGAAACTGCACTCTCCAAGCAAGTGAAAGCAGAGATTAACAGATGGGAATATATTAAGCTGAGAAGCTTCTGCACCTCAAAGGAAATAGTGCCCAGGATACAATAGCCACCCACTGAGTGGGAGAAACTATTTACCCAATACTCATCAGATAAGGGGCTAATCTCCAAAATATACAAGGCACTGACAGAACTTTACAAGAAAAAAAACATCTAATCCCATCAAAAAATGGGGAGAAGAAATGAACAGACACTTTGACAAAGAAGAAATACAAATGGCCAAAAGACACATGAAAAAATGCTCCACATCACTAATCATCAGGGAGATGCAAATCAAAACAACGATGAGATACCACCTCACACCACAGAGAATGGCACACATCACAAAGAATGAGAATCAACAGTGTTGGCGGGGATGTGGAGAGAAAGGAACTCTTATCCACTGCTGGTGGGAATGCCGTCTAGTTCAACCTTTATGGAAAGCAATATGGACATTCCTCCAAAAACTGGAAATCGAGCTCCCATACAATCCAGCTATACCACTCCTAGGAATATACCCTAGGAACACAAAAATACAATACAAAAACCCCTTCCTTACACCTATATTCATTGCAGCACTATTTACCATAGCAAGACTCTGGAAACAACCAAGATGCCCCTCAACAGACGAATGGCTAAAGAAACTGTGGTACATATACACAATGGAATATTATGCAGCTGTCAGGAGAGATGAAGTCATGAAATTTTCCTATACATGGATGTACATGGAATCTATTATGCTGAGTGAAATAAGTCAGAGAGAGAGAGAGAAAAACGCAGAATGGTCTCACTCATCTATGGGTTTTAAGAAAAATGAAAGACATTCTTGCAATAATAATTTTCAGACACAAAAGAGAAAAGAGCTGGAAGTTCCAGCTCACCTCAGGAAGCTCACCACAAATAGTGATGAGTTTAGTTAGAGAAATAACTACATTTTGAACTGTCCTAATAATGAGAATGTATGAGGGAAATGGAGAGCCTGTTTAAAGTACAGGTGGGGGTCGGGTGGGGAGGAGGGAGACATGGGACATTGGTGATGGGAATGTTGCACTGGTGATGGGGGGTGTTCTTTACATGACTGAAACCCAAACACAATCATGTATGTAATCAAGGTGATTAAATAAAATATATATATATTAAAAAATTTTTTCTCTTTACCTGGAAAACTCAGCATCAAAAGACACTTCAAAACAACTTCTTTCCTCTTTGTCTCTAAAATGCCCTAGCAGTTTTTAACAGAAAGGAATGTTCTGTTTTAGGGACATCTCTAAAGTACTCTGAGTACTTGCTAACTAATTTACATTACAAAATGATTTGGCCAGGATAGCATCGGGCTATTGAACTTTATGCAGTGTAGATTCTATATCCCTTTCATATAAGTTTGTCTCTTATTGCTCCTCCCAAAAACTAGACCTTAGAAAGTTAGTTATTTGTAATAGCCCCTAGGTAAAAAAAAAAAAAAAAAAAAAATGTTCCCTCAAGAAAAGGAAATTTGATGGGAAAATTTAGCTTCTTGCTAATCCCTTAATCTGCATCAGTATTGACACTTAGGGCCTGGACAGAGAGGAACTGCTTGAGATGTTCAACTTGCCTTCCTTTTATCCTCTGGGCTCTTCATTGTAATGTGTCTATTCATTAGGCCTGCCAACCACCAAGAGCCATGTGAATTGTTTTGAAGATCAAACAGTGTATACTGATAGGCTTCTGTTAACAAGAGAGATGTTGTACTTTGCAAAGAAACAAAATGTGAGCATTCTTTTCATACCTGTGACTGCAATATACCCCATTTTACCCTTGACTTTTACATTAATGATCAGAACACTGTTCTCCCACATAGCCTGTGTGAGTTCTCATTTCTTCCTATTTTGCCATCCATGCATCCACTTAGAGAGGGAACTCTAAGAAGTCCTCTAACACAACCGGATCATAGCTAGCTGTGACATCTCATTCTCAGGGCACCCCTCACTGTAGGGTCTTGAGTAGGACCCATTCAGAGGAGAGGGATTTAAATACCTGGGTTCATGATTCTTTAGGTCTCCGTGTTTCCCCACACTCAGCTCACTGTGTCCAGGTAGGGAGAGGTGTGGCTTCATCCTGTGTGTGGAGGAACAAAGAGTGGGGTCCAGTGTGAGCAATAAGCTGGGCCACAAGAAGCACTTAAGGGAGGGCTCTGGGCTTCCCTCTGGGAGGATCACAAGTGCTAAAATGCTGCTTCCTCAAGTCTCCCAATCAACTCCCAACCTAGAGTGTAAGCACCAAGATTCTCCCCCTACATCCATGATAAGGAACTCTAGACTAAGTAAGACAAGCCCAAACCTTAGTAAAGTATATTTTTGCACCCTAGCTGAAGGCAGAGAGAGTTAATTCAGAAATAAAACCAAAGTGGGTGCCCTCCAGGAATAAAAAACTAGAAGTTGCATGATCTTGGAATGTTCTATCTGATAAGGCTCCCCTCTCAACCAAAGGCTCCCTTGACAACCAGGATTCGCATCAGAGCATCCCTCAACAAGTATCCCTTGACAGCCAGAGTTTGAATCAGAGTATACCTAGATAACCAAAGTTGAGCCAGAAAAATTATCAGTGATAAGACACCTATACAATGAAATAATTATTTAGGGGGGGTTGGATCACACCCGGTGGCACTCAAGGGTTACTCCTAGTTCTGCACTCAGAAATCGCTCCTGGCAGGCACAGGGGACCCTATGGGATGCCGGGATTCAAAACACCATCTGTTCGAATCAACTTCATGCAAGGCATGCGCCCTACCACAGTGGCCTCTCTCCAGCCCCCAACAATGAAATGATTCTATTGTTACTGCTTGTGATTTCTATATAAACTGCTTGAAGTTTGGCTCAGGGTCCTTGCCAAGACTTCCTTGTTGGATGAAGCTTGGCACACAATTAACCAAATAAACTCCCTTTTGTACCTTGCATTATCGGTGGTGGTCTTTGACTCTCAGTGCCAACATGGATGTCAACTCAAACCCTGACAAGAGAAGGGGCCTCTCTCGTGCTCTCTGATGGAGAGGTCCCTGGTTCTCCTGACTCCAGGAATAACTGAGCCTGTTCTTGGCAGGGTTCCCTGCTGACCTAGACTGAGGACACTGAGAGCAAACACAGAGGTGTCCACTAAAAAGCAGTCAAGAGCTGAATCTGCCACGTCCTGCCCCTCTCATTCACTAACTGTCCCTAGAATCTGGCCATGGGACATCACTTTCTCAGTGCACCAGGGATTTTTTTAAAGAACACAAAACTAGGCTTTTTTTTAGGTAGGTTCCCAGTCATGATGGCATGTAACATCGAAGAAGTCAAGGATAGGAAAGCGAGAGATGGAGGAAGAAGGAAGCGAAAGGAAGAAAAAGAAAAAGAACAGAGATGGAGTGATAGCACAGTGAACAGGGAGTTTGCCTTGCATGCTGATGACCCAGAACGAACCCAGGTATTATACCTGGCATCCTATATGTATTTCTGAGTGCAGAGCCAGGAATGACTCCTGAGCATCTCCAGGTGAGGCCCAAAAACAAAACAAACAAACAAAAATTAACAGAGGAAATCAATACTTCTACTGAAACAATTAGGCAAGCAACATGTCTTTTTTTTTTTTTTTTTTTTTTTAGCAACATGTCTTTTTAACAGTCAAAAAGAATCTCCAGGAATACCTGAAAAAATCCATAAGGAACTAAGACTTGTTGGAAGTAATTTTGGGTTCAAGGACCCTTTTGATTAAAACGACAGGATAGCCATAATGGGACAGTTAAATTTATGAATAAATAAAAAGCTATCAATGAAAGGTTGCAGAGAATGTCCACAAGCCCAGGCAGACAAACGAGATCTTCAGACATTTGCAATATCAGGATACAAAAGAGAGTCCCGACAGAAACTCAAACCCTGAGAAAGAATAGAAGATCTCCGCATTGGTAGTTGGTGTTAAAGGTCAGGGAAGTCTTTGGGAGACACTCTCAGATTGACCATTGGAAACTCTGGGCACTTGGGATTAAATAATAGTATTCCAAGAAGTAGAAAGGACATGAATTACATTTCCTAGTATCAGAGCCTGATACCATTGATATTACCAAATAGTCACTGGGTCTAGCCTGAACCCCAGTAGCTGGCCTCAGTTAATACTAATACTAACCCTGGTTCCCCTGGCACTCTCCCTTGACCTCTGACTCAGACCCAAAACTTCCGATCTCTTAGGAACCATCAGATTGCAGAAAAAAATTAGCTGGTGACATTCAACTCAACACACCTACCTCGTCCTCATGCTAATAAATGAAATGTCTGAAAGATTCAGGAGATCTGAAGAACCTTGCATATGAATGTGTTACCCTAAAATGACTCAATTAGGGGGCAAGCTAAAAGAAGAAGTTCACTGTTTATAGAAGATATGAGAATCTCTTCAAAGGTTCTCAAATCACAGAAAACTGGTAGCCATCACTAAACTGCCCTTAGAAGTTGGGATTTTGTTAAACTGCATTTCTATGGGATAGGGTTGGTCTCTGTATAACAGAAGATAGCCTCAATCACAGTTGAAAACCACCTCCCAGCAGGTATATAGGAAACAATCACTCATAACCCTCTAAATCCAGTGCTTGGGGGATATAATCTCTGGGAAGAAATAGCCTTTCTTCCATTGTCAGAGGGTCAAAAGTCATGGGGTTTTCAAGAACTCCAACTACAGAAGACTGATAAAAACAACAGTGATGGAACAGAACTTCTAGAACCGTAAAGAAAGACTCCATTTTGGGCTCCATCCTATGACCTGTGCAAATACCAAGATCTCTAGCTACAGAGGCCTGATTTTATCATCCATGACTGAGCAGAAAGTTTCAAGACACCACAAAAGGACCTGGGGAGGAGTAAAAGAACATGTACGCAGCCTATTGTTATTCTCATGACAGTATACTTCAAGGGCGGAGAAACCCTGTATCTCTTAGGCCAAAGGAATTCCCTTTTTAATCTCCCCAATATTTACTGTGCCTATGCAAAGAAGAAGAAGAAGAAGAAGAAGAAGAAGAAGAAGAAGAAGAAGAAGAAGAAGAAGAAGAAGAAGAAGAAGAAGAAGAAGAAGAAGAAGAAGAAGAAAAAGAAGAAGAGGAGGAAGAGGAGGAGGAGAAGAAGAAGAAATTAAATTTTTTTGATTTTGTTATTGTTGTTGTTTGTTTTTTGTTGTTGTTGTTTTTTGTGCTTTGCTTTGTTTTTATTTCAGGACCGTGGTTATTGTGTGGTTGTTGTCTTTGTTGCTGTGGTGCTTTTCAGTTTTTTTTTTGTATTGTTATGTTTTTCTTCCATTTTCCCTTTCTTCTCTTAAATTGATATTTATAGCTTCTAGAAGGACTCCTCCCGTTTTTTGCTTATTTGATTTTTGCCCCATTTTATTTTTTTTCTTTCCTTCAAACAGAACCACATAACTTGAACCATCTTGTTCCACCTCACAAATTGAGGGGGAAATAATCGAGGGTACCAAGAGCAAACAGTCGTATGAACATTGAGTAGAAATAAAAAATGATCAGGCTTAAACACCAAATCCAAAGTCAATGACAACAGAATAGATACCCAGTCTACAACAAGCTAAACACAGAGGGGACCACTTATACTAGCAGCCCGGGGCGGTAAAAGAGGGGAATATGGTATGCATGCTGGGAACAAGGATAGAGGGAGGACAATATTGATGGTGGGAATGCCCCTGATTCAATGTCACTATGTACCTAAAATATTACTGTGAAAGATTTGTAATCCACTTTGATCAAAATAAAAATTATTATAAAAAAAGAAAAAGAAAAAAAGTAAGTATCATCTCTTGTTTGATTTGGGACCACACCTGGCAGTGCTCAGGGGTTACTTCTGTCTCTGTGTCAAAGATCACTCCCAGCAAGTTTGGGGGATCATATAGGATGTCAGGGATGGAACCTGGGTCCATCCTGGGTGAGCCACATGCAAGACAAATGCCCTAGTGCTGTGCTATATCATTCAGGCTCTAGGGACTATCATCTTAATATGCTCTTAAAGAGAGAGGATTTTGTAAAGAACTATCTCGATCAGGGTAGCCTCATACCATAATCAATCAGGTTTTTGTAGAGTGGGGAATCTGATTTTAAAATAAAGAGATAGGAACAAGAACTCTCTTATTCAGAAAACAGTATAGAATGAGTGTGCTTAAAATTAGACTATAGGTGGATCTGTCCTTTGCTCTGAAGTTCTGGGAAATGATAACTGAAGACCTAGATATCTTCATTAATAAGAGTTTTTTGTTTTTGTCTGGGACTGAAGACATTAGATTCCTTTAAAAAGTGACTATATGATAGGAGCTACATTGGGTTGGTAGAAACACCACCATGGAATATAGTCAGGTGGTATTGGCCAACATGGAAGAGGGATTAGAGGCTCCAAATCAGTCATGCGATTAGTATGTGGCAGTCCGTCCCAGGAAACTCTACACAGAGGCAAGAAGTTCTAAAAGATTGACTTTGAGCACACTGTTTTCCAATCTGCCTGGCTAGGGGTCCTCAAACTATGGCCCTCGAGCCACAGGTGGCCCGCCGAGGACATTTATCCAGCCCACTGGTTATTTTTTTTTTTTTGATTTTTGGGCCACACCCGGTAACGCTCAGGGGTTACTCTTGGCTATGCACTCAGAAGTCGCTCCTGGCTTGGGGGACCATATGGGACACCGGGGGATCGAACCTCGGTCCGTCCAAGGCTAGCGCAGGCAAGGCAGGCACCTTACCTTTAGCGCCACCGCCCAGCCCCGCCCCACTGGTTATTTTTACCGCTGCCTGTCCTGCTTATCCTAGGCCAGCAGTGCGCATGTGTGGGGTTTGTTCCACACTCTCTGACTCTCCTTATTCTCTGTCTCTCGACTCCTCCTCTCAGTCTTAGGCAAGGGCTCTCAAACTATGGCCTGCATGTGGTGATTTATTTAACCTGAATCTAAACTATAACTATGACCACATCTGCTTTTATCAGCTCACTAAGTCCCTTTAGAGAATTTCCCTACAGTGAAAATCCCACCCAAGGGAGATTGGTTAGACCCACAAAATTGGAGTTGGGTCAAATATGAGTAATCTGGGGGAGAGTGACCTCTGATAGGCAGTTTGGTAACAGAGCCCAAATCACAAACCTGTTACATGCAGAGTTCATCTCTTCTCAACCCAAGCCAGTCCTTGCCAGAAAGAGAGATGGAGAATATCTTCCTCATGAAATGCTGCAAGAGACATTCACTACCCAAATACACGTCTCTACCATGTAGGAGTCAACTAGAAAATGGCAATTTATTTATTTTTTCTTTTATAAAATCTTTATTTAAGCACCATATGTACAAGAATGATGGTAGTATGGGTTTAACAACTGCCGCTTGATTCCTTATGAGAATATCCCAAACTTGAGGGCTCCTCCCCCCTAAATAAAGGATCTGGAGTAGGAATGAGTCTAAGAGAGAAACTCAATACATAAGTAGTCTCCTGGGTTCCTGATGTCATAGGATCTTAGTATTTCCTCTGTGCTTGGCAACTCGATAGACACAGACAAAACTGGGAGAAGGACATGTAGAGTTAATTGTGAGCAGCTGGGCAACAAGGATCTGTGAGTGAGCAGATTGGAACTTCCTGAGTAGAGCAGCTTATATATACTAACACAAGCATAAGCTGAAGCTATGTTTCTCTTTCCTCTGGTATGTCTCAGCTGCTAAGCTGCTATTTTTTATTAATAATTTTTTTTTTGGTTTTTGGGTCACACCCGGCGGTGCTCAGGGGTTACTCCTGGCTGTTTGCTCAGAAATAGCTCCCGGCAGGCACGGGGGACCATATGGGACACCGGGATTCAAACCAACCACCTTTGGTCCTGGATTGGCTGCTTGCAAGGCAAACGCCGCTGTGCTAGCTCTCCAGGCCCATTTTATTAATAATTTTTATTTTGACCAAAGTGGATTACAAGTCTTTCACAGCAGTATTTTAGGTACATACCAGCCCTCAGACTCTCCCAAGAATATTCCTACTATTACCAAACTAAGAGCCATTAAAAGCTACAAGGGGAAAACCAAATGACAGCATATATAAAAAACAGATGGTTATAGAGGTAAACCAAAGAAGATGGGAAGGAATGTTCTGGAACCCATGGGGGGATCTGAGTTGCTGCATTTACTAGCTGGTAGTAGCTGCTAGGAAGGTGTATCTTCAAGGTGCAGGGTTCCCTCATTTCCCTGTGTAGGCGTCTTTACTTGGATTCCCTTTTTATTTGAAATTAAGAAATTTTTTGATTTATAAACATTAATAATCATTATAGTTGAGGTCACATGTAGACTAAAACAAAACATACAAAATTCCTGAGTTAAGTGAGACCACCCCAAGCACGGTGTTTCTGACTCCTCAGGAGGACAAGTCTGATGAAGCAGGGTCATAAAGGTGGAGAAATAATACACAGCAGTCAGAAAAGATATTCACTGGAGTCAGCTCACTTTATTCCTCAAGACCTTTCTCTGCCAGGAGTCTCTCTGACATCTGCTTTCTTTGCAGAGCTCTCTCTGACCTGTGCTCTTAAACCATGTCTTTTTTCTGTGCTGCTCTCTTCCAGGTCCTTTTTGAGGAGCTCTGTGTCTCACCCTTAGGTAGACTTTCTATCCTTTATTATCCTGCACCCCACCACAGGGGGAAAGCCTTGTAATTCATAACAGAAAAAGAGATTAGGGAATCGGGATGTTGGGGAAAGGGTCTTTGTTAGGCTTTTACCTAGGTTCACTTTGCAGCCTGTATGAACTTTTGTGGGGTTGATGGAAACAGTCACCACAACTCACCATATCAAAGTGCCCCAGACCCTTCCCCAAAGTCCCCTTGCTACTTCCAGTTCACCTCATCGCCTCCATTACTCATTAATCTAGTTTTGAAATCTAAAGCCAAGCGTTTGTCATCATTCAAGGTGTTTCTGCCTCTGACTTATTTCACTTAAGAAGATTTCCTCCAGTCCCTTCCCTTTTTTGCAGGGAACTGTATGTCTTTACTTTCTCTTACAGTTGCACAGTATTCCATTGAGGGTCAGTACCACAACTTCTTTATCTCCTCATCTGTCGGTGGTCATTTGGGGTGTTTACAGATCCTGGCTGTAATACAATACATTGCAGTAAACATGTGTGCGCACTATAAATCCTTTTGGTTTGGGTTTTGTTTTGCCACACCCAGCAATGCTCCAGACTTACTTCTGGCTCTGTGCTCAGGAATCACCCCTTGTGGGAGTGAGGAGACAGTATGGGAGTGCTGGGAATTAGGCTTGAGTCTGCTAAGAGCAAGGCAAGAAGCTGCTGTACTATCTTTTCAGCCCATGTGGCTTTGTTATAAGTGACCCCTAAGGCTTAAGGCCCTATTGGGGTCCGAAGTTTGGGAATGGCTCAGGTCTGGGTAGGCCTAGGGTTTGGGTAAAGCCCACCACCAAGTTGGAGACCACACACTTACAGAGATGCAAGTCAACAATGCAGATTCTTTGTTCACAGAGCTCTGGGGACATCCCAGACTCCTTTCGCAGTAGGACTTCGGTCTGCAGTGAGACCCTGGGCATCCAGATTCACAAATATTTAGAGAAATTCATATAACAATGAGCACACAAATCAAAGCATTTCATAGGTTCCACATGAGTGTTACAATTCAAAGTTACCAATAATAATCACAGGAAAAAGCGCGATTTCCTAACTGTTCCAGCCCCTTCACGACATCATGAATTCCAGCCCTCATTCCTATGGTGTTTTGTGATATGGGTAGGACTTCCAGGTGGTCTTTAGGTGTGTACTGATTTGGTCTAGGAGGGCCCCATGCTAGCAGGGTGGAGGTACTGGGACAAGATTGTGGACTGTTTGGAGGAGGAAGTCTATAGAGGAGATATTGAGATACTACCAATCACACTTAAGTGGAGACTGGAGGGATGGGGCTTTTCTTTTTGGCTCATCTTATTTCTGTTCTTCATTATCAAAGTACTCTCAAATGACACAAGAATTAGAATTTGCATCGAATGCACATAAAGCGCAATGACATTAATGGATCAAAGACAAAAAGTAGATGGATCATTGAATAATGTTGTTCTTCAGGCTTACACTCAATGCCAAGGGCATTGAAAGGGCATCAATTATCTACGGGTGATGAGGATTTTTTTCAATAATAATAATAGTAATAAAACATATTACTTTTGTAAAATAGCAAGTTTGGGTCAGGATCCTATTGATATGCTCAGGAAAAGATGAAAGACTCCATTGTTTTTGTTTTTTTTTTAAGACTCCATTGTTTACCTTAAAGAACCATTGACTGATAGAGAGGGACTGAGAAAAGTTTTCTCCAGGATGGTTATACTAGATTGCTCTATGTGGGATTTGTTTGTTTGTTTGTTTGATTGATTGATTGATTAATAGCCATACCAGTAGTGCTCAGGGTTTACTCCTGGCTCTACATTCAGGGATCATTCCTGGAGAGGTAAGAGAATCATATGAAGTAGCAGGAATTGAATCCAGGTTGGCCGTATAAAAGGCAAGTGCCCTAACACTGTAATAACATTCTGATCTTTTTGTTGTTAGCTTTTGTTTTGGGGTCACACCTTGCAGTGCTCAGGAGTCACTCCTGGCTCTATGCTTAGAAATTGCTCCTGGGAGTCATGGGGACCATAGAGATGCCAGGATTTGAAGCACCATCTGTCCTGAATCAGCTGCTTGCAAGGCAAAAGCCTTACCACTGTGCTATCTCTCTGGCCCCCTGAAATAACATTCTGGCCCCCAGTCCTAAACAAGCACTAATACCCCTCAACTTTTTGTTTGTTTGTTTACTTTGTGAGTTGTTACCCCACCCCCTTTCATCCTATGTAACCTTACCTGCTAGTAAGACCTGCCCATTTCTGGGAGGGGTCTTTGGGAGGTATGAATTGGATTACCTGAGGGCAGGAAGGGGAGGGATTTTGGAGGAGAAATGGAGGGAGATGATTCAGCAAAAGGGATAGAGAAGAAGCAGGGAAAGCTGGAGAGAGCATGCTTAAATACGTTTAAGATGATAGACCACACATATTGGCTAGGGCCTTGAATAAAAATGATATCTCTTGAAACCTGACTGCTTGTGAGTTTTCTCCCCTCCGCTATCCTGAACCTGCAGACCCACCAGCTGAATGGGATTGGAGATGCGTGGGCCAAGCTGGAGGAGAAAGGCCTCACCCTCTCTCCATCACCGTCCATCACCGTCCATCACCATCCAGGGCTGTTATTCAACAGTGAGTTTTTTAAGAGATTTTTTTGGAAATGACCTTTCATGTCCAAATCTCCTGCTTCTTTCCTTGCATGGGAACTATGGCATATATATGTAGTACTCATAGAAATGTGTATACAATGAGGAGGAAAACAATGGGAGTGGACTGACGTGAAGGTAATATGATGTTTTCCTGGGCCTCTCTAGAGAGAATGATTCTAAGGTGTTTCCATAAAAGTTCTTCCTAAGATCTTAGTAGGCCCAGCCACACACACACACACACACACACACACACACACACACACACACACACACACTCTCTGCTGATCACATCAAGAGCATCTCTTTAGGATTATTCATCCCTATAGGGTTATCTTCCTTGGAGTAAATATAGGGGATAGGAGACATGCTCAAGAGAAAAAACACAATGCAATTGGAGTACAAATAAAATATGAGAGTAATTTGGGATGGGGCTGCTGTCTGGATTTCTCTTGGGATTTCAGAGAGAAATCTCTGATGTTCTCTGTAAACTAATGCTCCTGATTTTCAGTTTCACAAGCCTATGTAAATCTAAGAGTAAGGTGAGTTTATCAATGAACATGATGGAAGCTCAGAATATATCTAGATACATCCCCTAGAACAGTGGTCGGCAAGCTGCAGCTCGCGAGCCACATGCGGCTCTTTACACTTTTTAATGCGGCTCTTCTGTGTGCCAGGCGGCCACTCCAGGAGTCAGGCAGGACTCTGCTCTTAGCCTCCCTCTGTCAGTGCGGGCCCTGTGTGCAGCCCCCGCGGCCCTGCCAGCTCCACACAGCTCCAGTCGAGTCATGTGGTATGGGGGGGGCGTGACTTTCTGTGTGGCACCTCGGCATTGAGGCAGCATCCTCTTTCTGTCTGCTGCCCTCGGTTTTTAAAATGTGGCTCTCAAAATAAATTTCAATCCTGGTTTTGGCGAGATTTGGCTCAGTTGAAAAAAAAAAAGGTTGCCCACCACTGCTCTAGAAGATGGAAGCAGAATTCAAACATCCTGTCCAGCATTCATCCTAGGTGATGAGAAAATAGAGGGCCCGAGATTTGTGTCTGTGGAATGCAAGTGGATTGATCTTGACATAACAGAGTTCTAATCTGAGTCAAAAATCTAGATTTATTTGTTTACTTTGCATTTTCACAAATCACTTATTTGGACTGGAAAATAGCACAGTGTGTAAAGCATTTGCTCTGTATGGGGGTTATATCTCTGGTAAGATCCCATCTTGTCCCCCAAGCACCAACAGAAGTAATTCCTGGGCACAGAGTCAGAAATGACCCCTGAGCATTGCTGGATGTGGCACAAAAACTAAAACAAACAAAAAATCTATTATTTAAGCAACTTTGTTCATAATATTGTTGTAAATACAGTTTTAGAAAAATAGTGTTCCAACTCCATATTCAAATCACTGTCCACATTCCCAGTGTCTCTCCGAACACTATGCCCCCACTAGCTTTGCCTAACCCACTTTTTTTTGTTTGTTTATTTGTTTTTTGGTTTTTGGGCCACACCCGGCAATGCTCAGGGGTTACTCCTGGCTGTCTGCTCAGAAATAGCTCCTGGCAGGCACGGGGGACCATATGGGACACCGGGATTCGAACCAACTACCTTTGGTCCTGGATCGGCTGCTTGCAAGGCAAATGCCGCTGGGCTATCTCTCCAGGCCCAAACCCACTTTTTTAAAGGCAACTATTTTTGCAATACAGCATTTGACATTTCATAGATAAAATGAATTCTCATACTTTAGTGCTCCATAAATGCAAAGAACATAGGCCATTAGCCAAATGTTCCACCCACTTACCTGTCTCTCCCCTCACGTCATTCCTATCAACATAGCCTCTATCATTACCACCAATGATAACTGAAGCCATAGATTCCTTCATTAATCAGAGTTTTTTTGTTTTTGTCTGGGAATAAAGACATTAGTTTCCTTTACAAAGTGACTATACGATAGGAGCTACATTGAGTTGGTGGAGACACGACCATAGAATATAGTCAGGTGGTATTGGCCAACATGGAGGAAAGAGTAGAGGTTCCAGATCAGTCATGTGGCTAGTATGTAGCAGTCCCTTCCAGGAAACTCTACACAGAGAAAAAAAGGCTCTAAAAGAGAAAAGAAATTCTGAAAGACTGACTTTGAGCACATCAACTAGTCCAGGGGTCCTCAAACTATGGCCCTCGAGCCACTGGCAGCCCGCCGAGGACATTTATCTGGCCCACTGGATGTTTTACCGCTGCCTGTCCAGCTTAGTGGCCGACTCATCCTAGGCCCGTAGTGCGCATTTGTGGGGATGTGTGCCTCTCTCTCTTCTCTCTCTCTCTCTCTCTTCTCTCTCTCTCTCTCTTCTCTCTCTCTCTCTCTCTCTCTCCTCTCTTCCTCCTCCTCCTTTTCTCAATCTGAGGCAGGGGTCCTCAAACTATGGCCTGCATGTGATGTTTATTTAACCTGAATCCCTTATGTATGGTAAACTGCATCTGCTTTTATCAGCTCACTAAGTCCCTTTAGAGAATTTCCCTGCAGTGAAAATCCCACCCATGGGAGATTGGTTAGACCCTCAAAATTGGAGTTGGGTCAAACATGAGTGATCTACCCAACATTCACTACCCAAATATAAGTCTCTACCATGCAGGAGGCAACTAGACCCAAATGTTTATTTATTTATTTATTTATTTATTTTATTTGTTCTTTTATAAAATCTTTATTTAAGCACCATGTGTACGAGCATGATTATAGTTGGGTTTAACACTGTACTTGAGACAGGCTTTCTTTTTCCCTCATTCATTCACATTGTTATGCTAGTTTTCAGTGTAGTTATTTCTCTAACTGCACTTATCACTCTATGTGGTGAGCTTCATGTCATTAGCTGCACCTACATGGGAGGATGGAGGGGAAGTAAGGGTTGGGACTGAGGCAGTAAAATATTAAAAATGAGCTTTGTAAGGCAGTATCAAGGTCCCAATACAAGATGGATATTATGAATATATAGAATATATGCACACAATACTATCAATATGAAAACAAAGAGAAAAAATTTCCACTGACTGTCCCAACATAAACTAGTGCTAGAACAGCCTGCCCTCCTCCCAGAGCGCATTCCCATTAGTGTAGGGAGAGATAGGGGGAAAGCCTGTTGACCCCTATAGAGTCCACCTAGACCGGTGCCCAGGGAAAGACTAAAATCCAGGGGAGAAAAACCCTATAGCTGGCAAGAGCTGGTCTCCAAAATCAAAGAGGAAACTGGAAGCCAGATGTCTGCCCACCCTCCTCCCCATGCACCTCCCCCCTGGAGTACAGAGGAAGGGAGGAACCTGGGGACCACTAAGAGTCCACCTGAACCCACTTCTGACCATCTGAGCTGGCACCCAGGAAAGGCCTGGAGTCAGGGAAAAAGACAAGGACGGCTGGGGGCCTGCCAAGCCTCCCAGCACTCCCCAGGCCAGGGAGAAACGCTCTGGTATGGGGCCTCCCCAAACCCCTACCTGGCAAGAGCTAGTCTCCAGAATCAAAGAGGAAACCGGAAGCCAGATGTCTGTCCGCCCTCCTCCCCATGCACCTCCCCCCTGGAGTACGGAGGGAGAGGGGAACCTGAGGACCACTAAGAGTCCACCTGAACCCACTTCTGGCCATCTGAACTGGCACCTAGGGAAGGCCAGGAGTCAGGGAAAAAGACAAGGATGACTGGGGGCCTGCCAAGCCTCCCAGCACTCCCCAGGTTAGGGAGAAAGGCTCTGGTATGGGGCCTCCCCAAACCCCATACCTGGCAAGAGCTGGTCTCCAGAATCAAAGAGGAAACCGGAAGCCAGATGTCTGTCCGCCCTCCTCCCCATGCACCTCCCCCCTGGAGTAGAGGGAGGGGGGAACCTGAGGACCACTAAGAGTCCACCTGAACCCACTTCTGGCCATCTGAGCTGGCACCCAGGGAAGGCCTGGAGTCAGGGGAAAAAGACAAGGACGGCTAGGGGGCCTGTCAAGCCTCCCAGCACTCCTCAGGCTAGGAATAAGGGCCCCGGTAAGCTCAGTTTTTCTGATCTATTAGTTCAGTATGAAAATTTCTAATTTCAGTTGACAAATCTTCTTGATGCTTAATTTTGTTCCAGTCAAGTTTATCGATGCTTTTTTTTTTTTGAGCTCCCTGAACATTTTCCATAATTCTACTCTAAACTTCTTATTTGAGAGGATACATATTTGTTTCCTACTTTTTAGATTATTAGAGGAGCCATCTTGATTTCTGTAAATATGGGGGTGTACTGCAAAATTACTCTATTCGGAAGGCTGTAGATTGCTTCTTAAAATGTGCAGAAATGGAATTCAAGGGTTACAAGATAAGTGCGGCCACGAGGTTATAGTCCTTGGAGTGTAGGCAGGCTCAGCAGAGAAAAGGCAGAAAGCATGGCCACCATGGTTTATAAGTCTCTGGGTACCCAATCACGGTAGGAATTGGCCCCACGTGCGTTGGGTGGGGACATCTTACTGGGTGTGGGTCCTGAAGAGGTTATAGTCCTTGGAGTGTAGGCAGGCTCAGCAGAGAAAAAGCACCCTCACCTCCTTCTAAGGCTGCCACAGAGATATCAACCAAGACTGAACTACCTGGGAAGAATCAATGACCATTATTCTCTTTGAGAGGTTGATGGATTAGTAGGGTAGTTTTTCTGTTGGGAAGATGCCAGCAGTGGTAATAGTGGGGGGCTACTGGGTTTTCCAGTGTGGGGCAATTGTGGTTATATTCCATGTTCTTGCCTTATCAGATTCTGCAACCTTCCACATGGTCCCTCCCTATCTGTGCTCATTGATAGAAAAACAAAACAAAATTTGATTAAATTTATCACACTCCAACTTCTCCCTAAGACTCTCTTCGTGCTAGTTTTGTTCATGTTTCTGGCCCCTGTGCTCCTGTAAGGAAATCACATGCATCTCTTTAAGATTTTCTATTATCTTCTCTATTTTAGAAACCTGCTCCCTCAGCTTGTCAGCAGACTCTGTCCTAGCCCCTTTGTGCAAGTGTATTGATAGATCCACAACATCGTATATATCTTTCAGGAGGAATAAACCTGCAGTGGCCATCCCTGCCATCCGGGCTCCTTTGCTCATGGCCAGTGCAGTGCCTCCAAAGGCTTTCTTCACCTGCATGGCTTTTCGGGCTGAGATTTTTCCAGAGTTCATGAAGCGCAGTGCTCGGGCTTCTAAGCGAGGATTGGCCTTGATTAACTGGATACCACGGATGTTGTCCTTAAAACCTCCCATGCCTTTAACAAAATTTTCTCCCAAGGGAACAAGTTTGGGGCCAATGTCACGTACAACTTCCTTCAAAGATTCCTCTGTGTTAGACTTCATCGATACAAACTTATTGGCATCAGCTTTTATGCGTTTCATGCTTGCAAATTCCACGATGCCAGTGGTCACTTCAGCCACTGCAGATACTGTCCCCAGTCCTATCCCAGCAGCTGACAGACCCAAACTGAGCCCACCTGTCACAGGTGCCAGAGCCAGTCCAGCAATGGACAGAACACCAGACACAATATTGGTGGATCCAGTCACCAAGTTCGAGATAGTGCAGTTCCTATGTACTTTGTCAGCCTTGTCTGCCCGTGCTCGGAGCTGAGCTATATCTCCTTTAACTTTCTGCATCACCGTAGAGAACTCTTTCATAGACCTCTTCTTGTCCACTCGCTCTTGTTGATCTACATATTTGCCTTCTTTATCTCTGAATGTTTGTAGCAGGAAACTTTTGAGTGCTTCTTTTGTATTTTCACTGAAAGAAAGAAGGCAGATGGATGGCATCCATGTCTGACTCCATGTAAATTATGCATTATTTTTAGTGAAGCAAAATACCCTTTATTTAAATAGATTTACAAAGAGAGAAGAGAAGAGAAATAAAGGGATATATATATATATATTCAGGAGATAACATGGCTTCTCCTCAGGGGAAACTCTCTGTAAATTATGCATTCTACAAGATTCATCCTGTATTAATAATAGGGCTTTTACTGTAAAAATAAGGAAAAATGGTTTTACAGATGTCAAGGTGTTTTAAAACATTAAATAAAATTTGTAACATACAGATTCTATTGTACTTACTTATTCCAGAATAAATTTAGAAAATAATCTGAGATGCTCAGAAGAAAGAAGTATTTGATGAGACCAGAAGATAGTACAGTAGTGGGCCCGGAGAGATAGCACAGCGGCGTTTGTGTTGCAAGCAGCCGATCCAGGACCAAAGGTGGTTGGTTCGAATCCCGGTGTCCCATTGGGTCCCCCGTGCCTGCCAGGAGCTATTTCTGAGCAGACAGCCAGGAGTAACAACTGAGCACTGCCGGGTATGGCCCAAAAACCAAAAAAAAAAAAAAATAGTACAGTAGTTATGGTACATGCCTAATCTGTTTGATTCCTGGCATCACCTTGTCCCTGAGGATTGGTGAGTGCAGCCCTCAGGGCAGGAACCCTATTCTGCAAGGCCTAAGAATTGCATCTTCAAGTCCTTGAATGGAACCACTGACCAACCAGCTGAGAAATACAATAAAGCCCTCAGGTTTCCTGTGCACCACTTAACCTTCTCCAAAGAAGTAAACTGTAGACAAAAAAAATCAAACCATCTCTCTAAAGAGCTACTCAACAACATCTGTACAACAAATGTGTGGAGAGTGAGAGCTCTGACAAGAGAAGGAAGAGTGGATGGGAGCGTCTTCATTCCATGACTCTAGTCTACAGGAAGACAGAGGAGACCCACAGACAGATCTTCCTTTGCCCTGGGCAACTGGAAAGTAACCTCCAGACTCTGAAAATGGAAGATTCTAAAAAGCATGATTAATGTTCTTTGTCCCTCTGTATTTTGAGAATTTTATATCCTATACATAACCAGAGTGTCATAATGTCCTTATGAGAATATTTTCTTAGACTTCCTTTACCTTGCACTAAGCACAAAGGTCATTGACCAATGACTTTTCTAGGGCAATTTCTGAGCACATAGCCAGGAATAACCCTTGAGCGTCACTGGCTGTGGCCCAAACACAAAAAAATAAATAAATAAAAATAAGAACAGATTCTAATCTCCCTCTTGACCTCTGACCCGAGATGCAGACTTTTTTCTTGCTAAGCTGATGCCAACCTTCCTTATAAATTAGCTGATGTAGAGCTGAAGTGATAGTACAGCAAGTAGGGCATTTGCTTTGCATTAGAAGTTCGCTCGGGTTCAATTCCCGGCATCTCATACAGTTCTTTGAGCACTGCAGGAGTAATTCCTGAGTACAGAGTCAGGAGTACATTCCTGAGTAAGCCAGCTGTGTCCCTCAGAACCCTCCCCCAATTAGTCGGTGTGTCTACACCCATCTGTGTGTCTACTTAATCCATTTGCTAATTTATGGAATCTCTGAAGGACTGCAGCTATTAAGAAGCATGAATCTGGGCCCGGAGAGATAGCACAGCGGCATTTGCCTTGCAAGCAGCCGATCCAGGACCAAAGGTGGTTGGTTCGAATCCCGGTGTCCCATTGGGTCCCCCATGCCTGCCAGGAGCTATTTCTGAGCAGACAGCCAGGAGACACCCCTGAGCACCACCGGGTGTGGCCCAAAAACCAAAAAAAAAAAAAGCATGAATTTGAACTAGGCATGGATAGATTCGCTTTGGGATTGAGGAAGGATTGCCTGTTTTTAGAATATATATGACTCTTCTCATTAATCAATGACACAAAATTGCCGCCACCACCACCAATTTAACTTAGCCATGCCACACTTTCTGGTCAGGGACTGCTCTGTGTAGAATAGAAGAGGGTCTCAAAAATGGTAGTTGAGAATCACCAACCCCGGGCAAATAGAGAAAGAACTCACTGGTTGGAACTCATCAGAGAGGACAGTCCTCTCTCTCAATCAGCTTTGTTGGGTTCTGTCTTGGGCATTAATCTTGGTCCTCATCATGATGCCCAACTCTTCTAAACAGTCCTTCAACTTGAACACAATAATCCTAGTCTGGGCCCGGAGAGATAGCACAGCGGTGTTTGCCTTGCAAGCAGGCGATCCAGGACCAAAGGTGGTTGGTTTGAATCCTAGTGTCCCATATGGTCCCCCATGCCTGTGAGGAGCTATTTCTGAGCAGGCAGCCAGGAGTAACTCCTGAGCACCGCCGGGTGTGGCCCAAAAACCAAAAAAAATTAATAATAATTCTAGTCTGTTGTGTTACCGATCCTACCCGAATCAATTATTGTACCCACCTAGGGTGTGACCTGGTGATAGTATATTGGATTATTTACTTGGTATTCTGCTCCCATCCTAGGGTGGGACCTGATACTCGTCAATAAAAGCAAGGGTCTGAGGAAGGCTGGGGCTCATTCTTCGGTCTTCCTCCACTGAGCTTCATTCCATCTTAGGAGCAGAAAGCTTTGTGGTTTGAATTCTTTGCTTGAGCACTGGATCTCCTGAACCCATTCTTGTACCTTTTCACTGTGTGAATTATTTTCTGCAGATCTCTACAACTGGAACTGCTCCCCCTGACCTAATCAGACAGGGGAATGGGAACTGCCTTTCCTGTCTGGGAGCTCGGTGGGAATCAAACCTTACCAACCTCCTAGAGAACATGACACTTCACGAGTTCAAAATCTGTCTCTGATTTTTCTCTAGGTCTCCCCAGATCTTTAAACAGAATGTTTGTGATGATCCCACAGTTGATTCTAAGTACTTTATAATGATTAATCAGTGAATTGCTCTTATTATAAGAAAAATCATCATTCTAACTGTCCAAGACAAATCATCCAGGAAAATTCTTCACACAGGGAAAACAATATTATTAACTAGTATCCCCCACCCCGAAACACCAGAGGACTACATCAGTGCTTTTCTGACTATCAGAAGGCTCTCATTTTCGAGCTGAAGGCCCTGACGCTTGTCTCTCCTCGGCAAACTTAAAAATTAATATGAATTGTGTACTTACTATATGCCAAATACTTTACCTGCATCATGCAGTTCATTTACAACACAGGACAGATTAAGAAACTGAAACAGGGGCCGGAGAGATAGCATGGAGGTAAGGCGTTTGCCTCTCATGCAGGAGGTCATCGGTTCGAATCCCGGCGTCCCATATATGGTCCTCCCGTGCCTGCCAGGAGCAATTTCTGAGCCTGGAGCCAGGAATAACCCCTGAGCACTGCCGGGTGTGACCCAAAAACCACAAAAAAAAAAAAAAAAAAAAAAAAAAGAAACTGAAACAGAGCGTAGGAAATTATTTGTCCCAAATCACTCATTTTTTTTTCTCAACCCCAAGTCCCATCACAGTTAGCATGAATTCTTCATAGAAGTTGAAATGGGACGTTCCCAATGAAAATCCCAGGCATAAGCTGCAAGTGGCATTTGTATGCGGAGGAAACTAAATCAACATGGGAAAATGAATGATGCTCAACCCACTTCCCCTTTGGGGAGGTACCTTAAGAATACGAGTGCATCCAGAAATTCCTCCGGAACATCTCCTTTCGGCTGAGAGCAAACATCTTCTGAACTCAATTTGTCCTGGATAGGAGAGCTGCAAGTGGCATTTTTATGAGGAGGAAACTAAATCAACATGGGAAAATGAATGATGCTCACCCACTTTCCCTTTGGGAAGGTACCTTAAGAATACGGTTTCCTCCAGAAATTCCCCTCCTTTTGGCTGGGAGCAAACATCTTCTGAACTCAATTTGTCCTGGATAGAAGGATGAGCGTATTCATTAAAGTTGCTGCTGTACCCTAAATGGAAAAAATAAAAGAATAAAATGAAAGGACTAGAATGACACTTCCCTATATTGAGTCAAAGGTGGTTCTATCTTCCTGAGTAGTGTCCCCTGAGTGCTCTTGTGTTGCCCAGTTATAGCATCACCTGTGAACAAAAAATGACATCTTAGGAAGGTTGTGTCTCCCACATGACTTATATTGTCCTACTCCTTAATGTAATTGCATTAGAGGAAGGATAAGCATAAGACCTTTTGTTATAGAGAAGAGGTAAAAGGAGTGACTAAAGACCTGATCTTAAACTATTTCATCTCTGTCCAGAGAGGAAGCAAGTCTGTAGCTACTCACATTAAGCACACACCCTGTTTTAATACCCAGAGCACATTTGTTTCCATTCAATAGGATAAGTATGGCAGTGACAAAACCAAGATCAGGTCAGGATCTGGTCAAGGCCAGATTGCTGCTGAAATGAGTGAACCAGAATATTGGAGATGATTGACTGCAGATAGGAGACTGTAGATGTGTGTGTGTGTGTGTGTGTGTGTGTGTGTGTGAGAGAGAGAGAGAGAGAGAGAGAGAGAGAGAGAGAGAGAGACTAGAGACAGACAGAGACTTAAGTAATCATACTTAAGCATTCTTTGAATCTTTGTGCATTCAAAGAAGAGCTCTCACTTCATAGAATAAAATTATATAAAATCAAAGATCAAACCCCAGCCAACCGGAAGTCTAGGAGTTAACCCAAGTCAACTGTCAGTCATCTCTTTGATATCACAATAAAGTCCCTTCATATTTCATAACTCCTGCCTTTTTTGCCCTAACGTATTTTGAGAATTTATATGCAGATTTATTTTGCTCACATCTTTCAAGAGAGTACTATAAGCTACAACTATTCCATGAAAATACATTTTAACAGAATCTCTTCCATTCATCACATCCTCTCCATGTAAAGGAATCTTGCAGATAGGTTGGGCTAGACCTTCACTTCTCCCCCCACCCTCCATGGTCACAGAATATCCAGATTCCCAACAGCTGACCCATTGACTAGACAAGAGATCCCCATTCTTTCTGGGGGAATATATGTCCCAGAAAACTTCCAACCCTGATTTCTTGCAAGGACCTAGGACAACTAGTGTTTTAACTTTTGACATTTCTCCTCTCCGTTCTATTCAATGTAACTAAGTCAGCACCATCTGTTTATTGGGGAACCTTGGGGAGTTTAATTAACATAAGTAAAAGAGGGAGAGGAATGGGGGGGTCTTGAAAAGCAGGATTTCAGAGAATTGAGTAATCTAGTGTGGGCAGAGAGTTGTATATCTAATGAAGGGAGAGAAAACCAGGGCTTTGACACATGTATCCCAATACCATGTTTTGTGTTATATATTAGGGGTGAAATGGGTGGGGAAAAAGATATGTTGCATATTTTAACCTTGCGTGCAATAGAAAGAACCTCTGTATGAAATTGTCACATCTGGTAAGCAGTAGCTGACTATTCCAAGCCTGTTATGGTGTTTCAAGTAGAAGTTTCCCACCAGGCAAATGGGTCCGGGCAGAGGACACTGGACCAAGAAGCATTCCTTGATGACTTACAGTGAAGAGGGACTGAAGTGACCCGTGCATGTTGTTCAATGCTCAGGACAACACAGGAAGATGCTATGCTATTGTCAAGTATAGGCGAGGCTAGCAAAGATCAGTCTGTGCTGTAGCTCAACAACACTCTGTCCTGCACAGAGAGAACTAGGAGGCTTCATTGTTTACATCCAAAGCAGGAGAGTGAAGATAGCCAAAGGCAGGAGAGCTAGAAGGGTTTCTGGTTAACATCCTCCTTTTCTTTACCCTATACCTGGATTTCTATTATTATATAGTTCTTTATTCCTCCAACCTTCCTATAGAATGCCCTGATCTCACTTGGGCCACTGATAGGTTGCAGGGAAAGGGAGGAGATAACATTCAGTCATGGTACCATTAGGTGAGACCAGGACAAAAATAGCCCACAGATCCCTTGCAGATAAATTCCTTTGTACTCTCTTGTAGGACTCCTAGTTGCTTGCCAATCAACCCCCCTTTTCATTTCTTCAGAGAATATCATGAACAGGAGACACCTGTTCGATCTTGGTAGATTCCTAGCCAGACAAGATGAATAAAGAGAATACCTAGAGAGTCTTTTGTATTCACAGCCTCCATGTTTCTCCTTCACGATCAGCAGTCTGTATCCAGGTCAAGAGTAGTAGATTTTCCCTGGAGAACAGGAACAAAGTGTGATCCAATGTGAACAGGAAAACAGGGAACAGCTAGAAAAGGGGTCTGAATTTTCCCTCTAGGATGGTTATGAATTTAAAAATGGACTTAAACTTAAGATCTTAAGATTCTGTTCCCTCGAATCAGGTAGTTGCGATTTAAAATAAGTCCTCAATTCCCTCAGTTTCACTGTCAACGCAAGAATAACAATAGAAACAAACAAACAAAAAACCTACAAGAAAGATGGGAAAAAGTGTTCTGGAACCTAACCTAAGGGGTGTTGGGGACTATAGTGTTTGCTTGCTGATAGTAACTATTATGATGATGTATCTGTGAGGTGCAGGTCTGGTATATTTCATTATTACTGATGTGCAGTCTCTGTGTTGTTACTCTGAGGCTATAACGAACATAGGTGTGTGCAAAATCACCCCACACACAGTATCTCCAACCCCAGGTGAACGAGTGTTGGCTTACTGATCCTACCCTAATCAATAACTGTACTCCACCCTAGAGTGTGATCTGGTGATAGTATATTAGATTATCCCTTACTTGGTATTCTTCTCCCACCCTAGGGTGGGACCTGATTCTTGACAAAAAAAAAAAAGCAGGGATCTGTGGAAGGCAGGGGTTCATTCTTCAGTCTTCTTCCACTCCTTATTAGGAGAAGAAAGCTTGGGGGGCTTGAATTCCTTGCTTAATCACTGGATTTCCTGAACCCATTCTTGTCCCTTTTCACTGTGTGAATTTCCTGTGGATCTCTACAACTGGAACTAGTCCCCCTGTCCTAACTGGACAATGGAATGAGAAGTGCCTTTCTTGTCTGAGAGCTCGGTGGGAATCAAACTTCAATCAATCTCCTAGAGAATGTGTCCCTTCAAACCAGTATAAAGCAGAATCACACATAAAATAATACAGAACAGGCTGAGGATGAAAGATATGTAGTCTGGCCATCTTCTGTTTCATCTCAAGAGCCAGCTGCCTGCCAGAACTATGGCTTTTGTTGAGTACAAAGATCACCTCCAGTTGGAGCAGAAAGGACAAATAGCTCAGACTATCCTGAGCCAGTACCATCCAAGTTTACAATGAGACAGAGGAGTAGTGTCTTATTGGAATGAAATTGAGGCTCAAGGAAGGCATGAATGAAGCTGTCTTAAATCTTTCTCCCTTCTGGGGCCGGAGAGATAGCACAGCGGTAAGGTGTTTGCCTAGCATGTGAAGGTAGGTGGTTCAAATCCCGACATCCCATATGGACCCCTGAGCCTGCCAGGAGGGACTTCTGAGCATAGAGCCAGGAGGAACTCCTGAGCTTGGCTGGGTGTGACCGCCCCCCCCCAAAAAAAAATCTTGCTCTCTTCTGCCAGTAGATGACTCTGTAACCCAAGACAGTCACCTGGCATTGAAGATAACCAGAACGAAAGTCAAGATAACAGTGAAGAAAACGTAGGCAGAAGAAGTAGTCTCTAGGTTGTCCCAAACAATTGTAAATTAGTCTAGCCAACCTCATCCTTCTGGTCTTTTCTTTCTCTACCATCTTTGTCTGGCCCTGACCCTTCTTTGGGTCTCTGTTGACTGCTGATGCCAACATTGATTCATCTTGATTCATCATCCTACACAGTATCCTTCTTAGCTACTTTTATTTTATTTTATCTTATTTTGGTTTGGGGGTCACACCCTGCAGCACTCAAGGGTTACTCCTGGCTCTACACTCAGAAATCACTCCTGGCAGGCTCAGAGGACCATATGGAATGCCAGGATTCGAAAGGCAAAGGCTATCCATGCTATCTCCATGCTACCTCTCTGGCCCCTTAGCTACTTTTCTGATTGATCAAATGTCATTTGGAAGAGAATATTGTTTCCTGGTATATGCCTTGCAAATTGCACAGGTATTGTCACACCCTCACAGTCTTTTCTGAGCATTTCAGGGCTGGGGATGTAACTTCCACAAATGAAATGGGTGCAAGTGTCATTCTTAAGCTTGAAGGGAGGGGTTACCACTATCAAATTCAAAGCAGGCCTCCTCACTGTTCCACTCCTGTGTTTTTATCACTGTCTGTATCCACATGGCCTTGGTGGAGAGACACCTTGGGAACTCCCAGCTCCCAAGTTTCTGTTACAGCCCCATACTCCAAACCTTTCTCAGGCTGCTCCTATGCAGGCAGACAATACCATCTGCCTCATCTGGTTAAAGATTTCCTGTTCTTCCACACCCATTGTGTGGCAGGCCAAGTGCCTTCAATCAACACAGGAACTTGTAGGAAACATCCCCCAGTCTTATGGGAATTTAGACTCTTCCCTGAAATCAGGCCACAGCAGCAAATCCAGAAAAGGGAAGCCAGTGGGCCCGGAGAGATAGCACAGCGGTGTTTGCCTTGCAAGCAGCCAATCCAGGACCAAAGGTGGTTGGTTCGAATCCCGGTGTCCCATAGGGTCCCCCGTGCCTACCAGGAGCTATTTCTGAGCAGACAGCCAAGAGTAACAACTGAGCACCGCCTGGTGTGGCCCAAACACCAAAAAAAGAAAAAAAAAAGAAAAAAAAGGGGGGGAAACCAGTTCTCCCGCTGGATGGCAGTGTCCAGCTCATTCAGCCAACTATGTAAGAGAAAACAGATCACCAAGACCACTAAATAAGTGGGGAGGGAAACCTACAAACATATAACTTCCATGTCCTCCCTTAGTCTTTCCACATCTTAAAACTCAGTTGATGTAACTTTAGATTTCTCTCCTGCTGGTTAAAACCTTGGCAATGGGCCCGGAGAGATAGCACAGCGGCATTTGCCTTGCAAGCAGCAGATCCAGGACCTAAGGTGGTTGGTTCGAATCCCAGTGTCCCATATGGTCCCCCGTGCCTGCCAGGAGCTGTTTCTGAGCAGACAGCCAGGAGTAATTCCTGAGCACCGCCTGGTGTGGCCCAAAAAACAAAAAACAAAAAAACAAACAAAAAAAAAAAAACCTTGGCAATATATTTGTCTTTCTGTTCCTTGAAACTAAACTTTGCTGTTTGTCAAGTTCTTGCCCTTTGCGCCTCTCTGGCATTTTTCTACCAATTTGTGCAAAACAAGATAAGACTGGTCTCGGAGTCAATAGTTGGGCATAGAGCACTAACTCCAATGGATGTAACTTGCTCCCTGTTCAGGAACACTTTTTTCCTTTTCTATGTTGTTAAAAGTCAGTTGACTAAGAATATTTAAGACTTAACTCAATTTCATACAAATTGCCTACTGTTTCAATGTCCAAAGTGTAGTGCTAGAAACAAGAGGGTTTCTCTTTATCTCCTCCTAAATCCTTAGGCTGACCCTCAGTCCACAACATGCTGACAAGAGAGAGGAGTGGCGAGTTGCCGAGAAACAAAGTTTCAGGTGAAACCTGAACCATTCTGAACCCTTCAGAGACCATCTGCACCCCCTTTCTGCAGGGCTTCCAGCTCAGGTCTGGTCTCGATCAAGCAAACTCTTGACTACTCACTAGCTGCTCTCCAGACACTAAATATATTTTTTCTGGGAAAATACTCCTCTCACTGGTCACAGGCTAGTGACATCAAGTCTGGATTCCTTGAGTCTCAGGGACAACTTGATTCTTGCATCTCAACAGAAAAATCCGTGGTTTCCTCAGCCTTGGCTGCAGACCCTGGGGGCGACAGTACCAGAGCATAGTGGAGAAAAGCTGGAACTCCCCGGTCTCCCCCTCTTCTGCTGCTACCAAATTCCCAAAGGTAGGAGCCTCCCCCCCCAACTTCTACCTGCCTTCTGGGATCACCTGTATCTTAGAGACACAGGGTCCACATGGAGTACCAGTTATCCTTGGGAGCCCATCAGAGCAGGACCTTCCTTCTAATGTTTAGGGAACAGTTGGAAGAAGCAGTAGTCAGCCCAACTGAGCTCAAATTCAAGCTCTGCCATTACTTCCTGTATGGCCTTAGGCCCTAAACCCAACTTTTCTGAACTTGTTATTAACAGTTCAGGTGTTACACTTTATAAAAATAATATTAAGACATTGAAAATTGAAAGACTTTCTAAGTTTAGGCCTGAAATGGTTAAAATCTCCAGAGAAAAACCACCACCCACCCATTAGGAATTTTGAAGAGAGGACATAGATTAAATTCTGTAAACAGGGGCCGGGCGGTGGCGCTAGAGGTAAGGTGCCTGCCTTGCCTGCGCTAGCCTTGGATGGACCGTGGTTCGATCCCCTGGCGTCCCATATGGTCCCCCAAGCCAGGAGTGACTTCTGAGCTCATAGCCAGGAGTAACCCCTGAGCGTCACCGGGTGTGGCCCAAAAACAAAAAAAAAAAAAAAAAAAAAATTCTGTAAACAACAGACTATCAGTAAAGAAAAAACTTCATTTTTAATTTAAATGGGCTACAAATTATTAAAAATCAATGGGCAAATACAGAACGGCTTACCTTCACCAGTAGCAATTCCAAGAGACTTGCTTTTGATAGCAATTGACATAAAGAACTATTTTTAATAATATTTCTATACATCCAAAAGACAGAAAAAGTTTTCTCTGTCCAGTTCCTTCTCTTAATAACAGGGCCCCTCTGCAGGGATTTCAATGGATGGTTTTGCCTCAGGGCATGGCAAATTCACCCACCACATGTCAATATTTGGTTGATGTGGTTTTACATTCAACTGGTAAAAAGTTTTCCCAGTTTTATTTGGTGCATCACGTGGATGACTTCTTACTTTCAGCTCCGACTCACAAGGAATTGTAATGTAAACGTTTCTGAATTTGTTGTCTGCTGATTGCAGGGTGCTGGTTTAACAATAGCCACAGGGAAAAAAATCAGACTTTACTTCCTTTCACTACGTGGGCTTTGTATTGGAGCGTATTTCAGCATGTTGCCAAAAGATTTCTATTTATCAGAAAAATCTAAGGCCTCTTAAGGACTTTCAGAAACTCTAGTTTATATCAATCGGATCCTTCCTTTTCTTGGGATTCCAAATTCAGAACTCACCCATGTCTTTAGTAATTTAGAAGAAAATCCAGATTTAAATAGCCCCAGATGTTTAACACAAAAGGCCCACCAGGAATTAGATTTTTTTCATGGACTGGCTCCAAAACTCCAAGTTCAGACCTGGAGAGAAGGTGTAGCTTTTGATTTTTGCAACCCTCATTCCCTATTGGTGCTATTGCTCAGCTGTCTGGACCCCTAGAATTGGCTTACTTACACAACAAGCATGCTCACACAGTTTTGCCTTATTTGGAATTGATCTCTGCACTTATCATCAAGGCAAGGCTCAGAACAAATTCCTTGTTAGGGTTTTTTTTTTTTTTGGCTTTTGGCTTTTGGGCCACACCCGGCGGTGCTCAGGGGTCACTTCTGGCTGTCTGCTCAGAAATAGCTCCTGGCAGACACGGGGGGACCATATGGGACACCGGGATTCGAACCAACCACCTTTGGTCCTGGATCGGCTGCTTGCAAGGCAAATGCCGCTGTGCTATCCATCCGGGCCCCCTTGTTAGGTTTTGATCCTGAAAAAATAATCTTGCTAATTCTAAAAATAAAATGTAAATATTTCTCTCATTATCCTGCTGGAAAGGCACCACCAGATGTGTCGATTTAGCCCCCCAAAAGTAATAACATAGTATAGAGGGGAGAGCTCAGACTCCTCCACTCTCCTCCATCTGAGCTGCTCCAAATTGCCTAAGAGAGGATCCCTGAACACCCATCTGCCTTCTAGTCTCAGGGAAACAGAGTCATGAGGAATTGGGGTGTCCACCTGAGCCTCCCTCCGTTTAGGGTACAGAAAAGGGGACAGCCTTGGTTCAAATCCAGCACCTGCTCTTGTGTGGCCTTGAGCCCTCTTTCTCGTCCCCTGAGCTCCGGTATCTTTCCCCCATTCTGTTCTTAAGGAGGCTTGATAATGGGGTGAAAAGATCATGCTCAGCCCCCCCCCATCCCTAACTTACAGGGATAGTCCTCTTGCTGTGGGATCAGGAGCTGATTGTTCTCTGCAGCGGCATCTCCGCCAGCGTGGCACTCACTGGGGACCTTTATTATATAGGGCCAAAAGGAAAGTGAAACTAAATTTCGAAAGGAACAAGATTAAATCACCAGATTCAATAGAGAACCTTGACTCCACCCCCCAGGGCACTGGAACTCCAGTTCTGGTGACTTTCTGATCTCCATTAGAAAAGCATCCCCAAGCTCCACACTTTTTTTTTTTCCCCACACTTCTGATTCTTTTGCTCAACTCACCTCCCATGCAGTAGGGAAGGAAGAACCAACAACCTACTGACTGACAGATCCTGGGGCTCTCAGCTGATCATTTTTCCCCACACCTCAGCATTAACCCTGCTTCAGTTTCTTTCCCAAACATCTTTCTATTTCCCCCTCCAGTGACTTCAATTAGCCCTGTACAGAAACATTCTAGACACTCCCTACCTACCTGAGATTTTATTGCTATGCAGGTTGCACCCAGACAGTTTTGGACACAAACAGACAGACCCAGACAGAAGTACTGACCCACGACCTGCTGCAGATACATCTGTTTCTCCTGGGAAGAAAATGTGACGATTCTGGAAATCCGATACCTGATATTACCTTCAAGAAGTCCTCCGGCATCTTCCCTGCAGTTTTCACTCAACTGCTCTTCTCTATGGCCCCTAAGAGTAAAGACTTGGTTCATCACTGTGTCTTTGACTTTCCATCCCTTGGTCAGTTCTGTTTCTAGACTTATCTCTGGAGAGATAGCCTAGTGTTTCGGCACTCCCCTGTATTGGACCCACATTATTTACAACTAAAACCGACCCTTTTTTCTCACAAACTAAAAGTACTAAAACAATAAAATAAAATAAAATGAACGAGTGTTGTGTCAACTCAGTGAAGTATGGATATGGGTATTAGAAGAAAACAGACACCAATGGTACCTTTTCTGCCATAAGAGCATAATTGGAGTCTAGCAGGAGGAGGTTTGGCAGGCCCCCGCCATGCCGGAGGCCTGCTTGGCCAGGCCTAGTGGGGGTGCGGGACTTGGGTAACCCCAGCACCCCTCTACCGCCTTGCTCCAGATCTCCAGGGCTTCCCCGGGCCACACGCCTGGGCAAGCCGGTGAGTTGGGTCCCTTGGTGGAGCTTGAAGGTTCCCTAGGCCTTCCCCCACTATCCATGCGGCTCCTTAGGGAGGGTCTGGGTGGGGCTCTGAACTTCTGGTCTCCCAGCTTCTTGAAGGATCTCTCCTTCCTGGGAGCCGGGAGTCTAGCAGGAGGAGGTTTGGCTGGCACTGGTAATCTCTGTCCAGTCTACATTTTCAAAATGTACAAGAAATGCACAGGAAACATTTATAATACTCTCACAAGAAACATTAATAGTACTCTCACAAGAAACATTAATAGTACTCTCACAAGAAACATTAATAGTACTCACTATCATTGAATTATGTTTTTATGTATGCAGAATGTCCATTTTGTACTCTGCCCTTTTGCATACCCCTTCATAAGTTCATATTTCTCTTTAACTTCTTTAACTTCTATCATCATTACTCCTTTTTTACCCTTTCTAACTTAAGTACTGTTGAGTCCTAAGTCACAGACCAAAGTGGTGCCCTAGAGTTAACACCCACCCAACTATTTTAAAAGGCATAAAAAGGACACATATCTTTTCAACATTTTATGGGTGTTTTCTTTGACGGCTATAACTTTTGCTAAATACTTTCTTATACAGTGATGATCCCCCCCCCCATGTTTTTTATCTTCTCTTTGTGAACTGCTCAATATGGAATTTGGTGTGAAAGAATCCCTCAGTTTAATACTTATGTTTGAACCAAGTCATGGGTCTTGTTGGAAATGTTCTTACGCCCCCATATATCTGATAGCACCACGTGGCTTTATATCTTGTTTGCGTAGGCACACTAACATGGGAAAATACTATACATACCAATAAGTTCTTATCTAATAGAAATGGGAACACACAAATCTTGTAGCGCAATGAGACCTTAGACCCTGAACATTGACATAAAGACCTGGCACAGGCCTCAGAAGAATGGGCATTCTCCATTTACCCCTTGATCTACAGAAGACATTTACAAAACATCCAAGGTTGTATATAACATCACCCGGAGGCATTCCTGTACCAGGGACGACCCTACAGCTGCTCTGACATCGATCTACTCAAAAGAGACACCCCTTAACACTGAGAAGACAACAAGAACAATGACCTGCTTACTGGACAGGGCTTGCTGTATTGCCCCTTTATGGTGAGGTTTGTCTATAACATCCCCTGGAAGCAATCCTCTACCACGGAAGACCCCACCACTGCTCAGACATCGTCCTGCTCAAAAGAGACTTCCCTTAACACTGAGAAGACTTAACAACAACAACCTGCTTACAGGACAGGGATTCCTGCATTGCCCTTTCATGGTGAGGTGAAACGAGAAGGCACTCCACATCATGACTTCAATGTAGGACATGCAGATTCCAGAATCTTTAATACAGAAACATGAGACCAACAACAGAGATTGTGTGATAAGTGTGTTGGCGCTACGGACAATGTCTTGGAGCGAACGATAACTTTCCTGAGGCCTAGAGCTGGTCTTATGCCAGGAAACTTCAGGGGTAGGATCTCTTTGTATTTAGGCCAAGGTTATTCCTTTCCATGCCTCTCATATTTTGGTGGGCCTATGCAAACAACAATTGCCACTCTAACACCGTTTTTACTGTGCTCCTTTGACTCTAATCCTTAAAACGCACCCACTTAAAATTTGAGGTTAACTTAAGCTAATATGCATGTACATGGAAATGTAAAAAATACTATGCCTCTAATGTTTAAGGAGTTACGTAAGTTTGATGGCTTTAGATTGCCTTGTGTGCTGTTAAGAAATATTATAATGTGCTACAATCTGGGGACTTGAGGGACAAAGTAATTGCACATGGATTCTGTTTTATTTATCTTAACTTTCTTTGGTGAAAGTTCAAAGTTAAGATATCAGCAAGGGGACTTCTTCTGATAATTATGTTATGGGTGATTGTCCTTCCACTGTAACTTTACCTTATCCTCTTTCTTTGCATCTTTTGTTCTCATAATTCAAAATAAAAAAATTATTAAAAAAAAAAAGAGCATAATTGGGGCCCAGAGAGATAGCACAGCGGAGTTTGCCTTGCAAGCAGCCGATCCAGGACCAAAGGTGGTTGGTTCGAATCCCTGTGTCCCATATGGTCCCCCGTGCCTGCCAGGAGCTATTTCTGAGCATACAGCCAGGAGTAACCCCTGAGCAATGCCGGGTGTGGCCCTAAAACCAAAAAAAAAAAAAAGAGCATAATTGTCCCTTTAAGGGTGAAGATGTCAGTTACCAGAAGCCCGCCCTTTGTAAATGCCACAGGATGACAGTTGACCCCAGGGGTATATAAAGTCCAACTGCACAGCTGAGCTGGGAGGCAAGGAGACCCTGCCAATGCCACCACTGCCAGACTGCTCCTGCTGAATGGTCCCTGCCAGATTGCCAGAGAAACTGTTTACGGGCTCACTGCTCCTGCCGCCTTTTGCCTCTCTCTCCTATTGCTTCCGGCCTTAACAGTAATAGGTAAGGTGCCTGCGTTGCATTTGGCTGACCCAGGTTTTATCCCTGGCACTTTTATGGGCTCTCAAACAACACCAGAAGTAATTCCTGGGTGCAGAACATTGAGTAACCCCTGAGGTGTAACCCCAAAATAAAAAATACAAAAAATAAACGTACTCTGTTCCAAAAGAGATATAAACCAAGTTGTAAAAAAGACCAAGTTGTACTCCAGCCATGCAGCTGTCAGCTGGCAATCTCATGAGGAGACAGTGGTCCAAGTCCCTGCCCTGTCAAAGCCACACCTACTGCACCCTTTACCCACAATCATCACTTCACCTGTGACCTGCTTCACCACTTCTCTACAACTTTCTTCAGAGACACCAATTTTCTCAAAACTCCATATATGCAGATTTTTGGGCTGAAATCACTGGGACATTTTTGGAGTGAGGAAGATATTCTCTTCCCTCTTCCTGGTACTTCCAGAAGATCTGGCAGCTGAAAACATACACACACACACACACACACACACACACACACACAAAAGGCACACTATTGTTGTGTGCTTGGAATTCCTGATCATGACACAACTCCATTCTGTTGAATACTCTCATTCCCATAGGAACACACCAATTTAGATGCCAATGTGTAGCTGAAGTCATCTAATATTCGAAACAAAAGAAATAACCGAATTGTCAGCCAACACCAGAGCTTACTAAACAGAAATGGGCAGTAATGGGCACTTTGGTGGTGGTAAGGTGAGGTGGAGTCACTGAATCTAAAACACAAACAACACTACCTTGCTACCCTAATCTATGATCATTTTGGAATGAGTTTTTGGACAATGTTGAAACATTTTCCAAGAGGCAATGTCCAAAACCCTGGAAATGACCACAGAACTGAACTTAAGCAAGGGAGAGAAGTGATGAGGTGGCATGTCATAATAGCAGATAAAATTAATTTAATCAATTTCCTTAGCCCTTTATTTTCTATTGGCATTAAATACATTTTATATATGTAGATGTTCCAGTGTACTTAATCAGACATAAAATAAGTAACTATCATCTCTTTTGTTTTGCTTTCTTTGTTTGTTTGTTTGTTTGGGGGCCACACCTGGCATCACTCAGAGGTTACTTCTGTCTCTGTGTCAAAGATCACTTCCAGCAAACTTGGGGGATTCTCTGGGATGTCAGGGATAGAATATGGGTCCATCCTGGGTCAGCCACATGCAAGACAAATGCCCTAGTGCTGTGCTATATCATTCAGGCTCTAGGGACTATCGTCTTAATATGCTCTTAAAGAGAGAAGATTTTGTAAAGAACTATCTCGATCAGGGTAGCCTCATACCATAATCAATGAAGGTGTTTGTAGAGTGGGAAATCTGATTTAAAAAAAAAAAAATATATATATATATATGAGCAAGAACTCTCTTATTTAGAAAATATAGTATAGAATGAGAACATGAGATTTCTTAAAATTAGACTCTAGGTAGATCTGTCCTTTTCTCTGAAGTTCTGGGGAATGATAACTGAAGACCTAGATACCTTCATTGATAAGAATTTTTTGTTTTTATCCTAGATACCTTCATTGATAAGAATTTTTTGTTTTTATCTGGGACTAAAGCCATTAGATTCCTTTACAAAGTGACTATATGATAGGAGCTACATTGAGTTGGTGGAGACACGACCATAGAATATAGTCAGGTGGTATTGGCCAACATGGAGGAAAGAGTAGAGGTTCCAGATCAGTCATGTGGCTAGTATGTGGCAGTCCCTCCCAGGAAACACTACACAGAGAAAAGAAGCTGTAAAAGAGAAAAGAAGTTCTAAAAGACTGACTTTGAGCACATTGTTTTCCAATCAACTAGGCCAGGGGTTCTCAAACTATGGCCCTCGAGCCACTGGCAGCCCGCCGAGGACATTTACCCGGCCCACTGGATGTTTTACCGCTGCCTGTCCAGCTTAGTGGCTGACTCATCCTAGGCCCGTAGTGCGCATTTGTGGGATGTGTATCTCTCTCTCTCTCTCTCTCTCTCTCTCTCTCTCTCTCTCTCTCTCTCTCTCTCTCTCTCTCTCTCTCTCTCTCTCTCTCCTCCTATTCCTCCTCCTCCTCCTCCTATTCCTCCTCCTCCTCCTCTTCCTCTTCCTCCTCCTCCTCCTCTTCCTCCTCTTCCTCCTCTTCCTCCTCTTCCTCCTCCTCCTTCTCCTCTTCTCAATCTTAGGCAGGGGTCCTCAAACTATGGCCTGCATGTGATGCTTTATTTAACCTGAATCCCTTATGACCGCATTCGCTTTTATCAGCTCACTAAGTCCCTTTAGAGAATTTCCCTGCAGTAAAAATCCCACCCAAGGGAGATTGGTTAGACCCTCAAAATTGGAGTTGGGTCAAACATGAGTGATCTAGAGAGAGAGTGACCTCTGATAGGCAGTTTGGTCACAGAGCCCAAATCACAAATCTGTTACCTGCAGAGTTCATCTCTTCTCAACCCAAGCCAGTCCTTGCCAGAGATAGAGGAGTGCACCTTCCTCATGAAACGCTGCAAGAGACATTCACTACGCAATATACGTCTCTACTATGCAGGAGGCAACTAGACCCAAAATGCAACTTATTTTTTTTCTTTTATAAAATCTTTATTTAAGCATCATAATTACAAGAATGATTGTAGTTGGGTTTAACACTGCCTCTTGATTCCTTATGAGAATATCCCAAACTTGAGCCTCCCCCACCCCCCTTAAATTAAGGATCTGGAGTAGAGACTACTCCAGATATATATTGAGAGAAACTCAATACCTGAGTAGTCTTCTGGGTTCCTGATGACGTAGGATCTTCGTATTTCCTCAGTGGTGGGCAGTCTCATAGACACAGAGGAAACAGGAAAGGAGGACATGTAGGGTTTATTGTGAGCAGCTGGGCAACAAGGAGCTGTGAAGTGAGCAGACTGGAGCTTCCCTGAGTGAAGCAGCTTATATACTAACACAAGCGTAAGCTGTTTCCTCTGGTATGTCTCAGCTGCTATTTTTAAACACAACCAGTCCTCAGACTCTCCCAAGAATGTTCCTACCATTGCCAAACTAAGAACCATTAAAAGTTACAAGGGAAAAAACAGCATATATATAAAAAAACAGATGGTTATAGAGATAAACCAAATGCAGAAAAGAAGATGGGAAGGAATGTTCTGGAACCCATGGGGGGAATCTGAGTTGCTGCATTTACTAGCTGGTAGTAGCTGCTAGGAAGGTGTATCTTCAAGGGGCAGGGTTCCCTCATTTCCCTGTGTAGCAATCTTTACTTAGATTTCATTTCTATTTGAAATTAAGAAATTTTTTGATTTATAAAAATTAATAATCATTATAGTTGAGGTCACATGTAGACTAAAACAAAACATAAAAAATTCCTGAGTTAGTTGAGGCCACCTCAGGCACCATGTTTCTAACTCCTCAGGAAGACAGGTCTGATGAAGCAGGGTAGTAGAGGTGGAAAAATAATACACAGCAGTCAGAAAGAATATTCACTGGAATCAGCTCGCTTTATTCCTCAAGACCTGTCTCTGCCAGGAGTCTCTCTGCCATCTTTCTTTGCAGAGCTCTCCCTGACCTGTGCTCCTAAGCCACGACTTTTCTCTGTACTGCCTCTCCCAGATCCTTTTTGAGGAGCTCTGTCCCTCATCCTTAGGCAGACTGTCTTTATTATCCTGCACCCTACCATGGGGGAAGGCCTTGTAATTCAGGTAGGGTTTTATATAGCAAAAGAAGAGATATGGGAAACAAGAAGTTGGGGAAAGGGTCTTTGTTAGGCTTTTACCTAGGTTCACTTTACAGCATATATGAACATTTGTGGAGTTGATGTAAACAGTCATCACAACTCACCATATCAAAGTGCCCCCGACCATTCCCCAATGTCCCCTTGCTACTTCCAGTTCACCTCATCACACTCATCTCCATTGCTCAATAATCTCACTTTGAAATCAAAAGCCAAGCGTTTGTCATCCTTCAAGGTGTTTCTGCCTCTGATTTATTTCACCTAAGAAAATGTCCTCTAGTTCCTTCCCTTCATTGCAGGGCCTTTACTTTTTCTTACAGCTCTGGAGTATACCATTGAGAGTCTGTCCAACAACTTCTTTATCCCTTCTTCTATCGGTGTCATTTGGGGTGTTTATATATCCTGGCTGTAATACAATACATTGCAGTAAACATGTGTGCGCACTATAAATCCTTTCGGTTTGGGTTTTGTTTTGCCACACTCAGCAATGCTCCAGACTTACTTCTGGCTCTGTGCTCAGAAATCACTTCTTGAGGGGGTGAGGAGACAGAATGGGAGTGCTGGGAATTAAGCTTGGGTCTGCTAAGAGCAAGGCAAGTAGCTGCTGTACTATCTTTTCAGCCCATGAGGCTCTTTTTTTTTTTTTTTTTAATGGGAGGAATCATTACATTGTCTAGAATTTCAACTAATCTTACATCTACCCATATTTTCACAATAAGATGGGATGAGACTCTTTCTGTCTTTTGTGATTGTCCCTCTATGCTTGGGTTGCCATAGTTGTCTAACAATTGTCCAGAATTTGTAGTTTTCTGATGCTATTTCTAGAAATAGAATAAAGTTCTTTATGTCACAAAATACTTTGAAAAGAAACTGGGCATATACCCTGTGGCATTATCATTAGGAAAAACAAAAATAATAATAATAAATAAATAAATACACCTTATTTTTCTTTTTTTTTCTTGTTGCTATTGTATTAACGACTTTATTGGTGATACAACAATTTTCGTGAATATAACTGCTAATGAACTCTCCTCTTATTTTTCCAATTCTTTTTTTAGATCTAATTTTTTTATTTTCATAATAATAATTTTTATTTTGACCAAAGTGGATTACGTATCTTTCACAGTAATATTTTAGGTACATATTAACATTGAATCAGGGGAATTCCCATCACCAAAGTTGTCCTCCCTCCACCCCCGTTCCCAGCTTGAATCCCATATCCCCCTCCATTACCCCTTGGGCTGCCAGTATAAATGGTCCCCTATGTGTCTAGCTTGTTGTAGATTGGGTATAGATTCTTTTGTTGTTGGCTTTGGGTTTGAATACACCTTATTTTTCAAAGGAACGAGCACCCCCAACATCTACTTGTGTTCTGGAATTCCCTATCCATATCTTGGGTACTCAAATTCAACATGAATGTTGGGGTGTCCCAGTGAGCCCATCTGAGCCCCACTCCCTCTGTTCAGGGAACAAGGGAGAGGGCAGCATTCACACAGACTTAGATTCAAATTCTAATAGGGCTCCAGTGCTGAGTCCAGTGTGTCTTTGGGCCCTTTCACTAATCTCCATGAGCTCAAGTTTCCTCAAGCACAAACATTCCCCTCCATCCTTTTCTTAGAGTGAGTTTTGAGGGTGGTGGTGAGAAGATGGGAGAGGGGTCCTTATTTGTTTCACTGGAGACCTGATCCACCTTCCCATGTTTGGGAACAAAAAAGAAGGTGTTTCATGACAAATGGCCTGATTTTCTCACTTGTAAAAACTGGGCTCATCTTGCAAAGTCTACATTTCGTATCACTTCCTGTGAGAAGCCTTCCAGAATTTTCTCTGCAGAGTTCAGTTCAACATTTAAATAACATTTAAATGTTATTTAATATTTAAATAATATCTTGCATGTGGAATAAGATAATGATATATAATAAATATATAATTTTATGATAATATACTAAATATTATCTTAAATATTTAAAACATTAAAATATTAAAACATCTCTGTGCTGGACTGGAGCAGTGGCGCAAGCAGTAAGGCATCTGCCTTGCCCGTGCTAGCCTAGGACGAACTGCGGTTCAATCCTCTGGCATCCCATATGGTCCCCAAGCCAGGAGTGATTTCTGAGTGCATAGCCAGGAGTAACCCCTGAATGTCACCGGGTGAGGCCTCCAAAAAAAAAACAAAAAAAAAGAAACAACGAAAAAAACTCTGTGCTGAAGGCATAAATGATCTGATCTAGAGATGAGAAAGCTAAGTGAAGTTAAATAAGGTTTCAACCCTAGCTTGACCTTTGACATTTGATTTGTTGATCATATCTCTAAGAAGAAATTGGGACTTTGGTCCCTTTTTCTCTAACTTTCCTTGGTTGTTCTGATAGATTGATCCAAGGATACACTCGCCTGAACCAAGCTATTTTGTCGTATTGGGAAGTTGATAACTATAGCGTAGATACTGAGATCCTACCAGTCTCACTTGCATCAAATCCACATAAAGCACAATGAACTTCAACTTCACCACTGAATAATGTTGTTTCCCAAGCTTACACTCAATGCCAAGTTCAATTTATGGAAGGGCATCAATTATCTCTGAGTCATAAGAAGTTTGCCAGAAGATAAAACATATTACTTGTGTAAAGTAGCAAGTTTTGGTCAGGATCCTATTGATATGTTCAGGAAAAGAGGGAAGACTCCATTGTTGTTTGTTTGTTTGTTTTTTAAGACTCCATTGTTGATCATTAGAGAAGCATCTGCTGATAGACTGAGACAAGATTTTACCAAGATGGTTACAAAAGAGCCTACAAATCTGTAGATTACTCGATGAGTGATTTGTTTATTTATTTTGTTTGTTTGTTTTTAGGGCCATACCGGCAGTGCTCAGGACTTACTCCTGGCTCTACACTCAGGGATCATTTCTGGAGGGCTCAGAGGATCATATGGAATAGTAGGAACTGAACCCAGGTTGGCTACATGCAAGGCAAGTGCCCTACACACTGAAATAACATTCGGGACCCTAATCCTAAGCAAGCCACTTTTTGTTTGCTTGTTTGTTTTCTATGTGAGTTTTTAGAGATTTTTCTGAAATAATTTTTCATGTCCAAATCTCCTGCTTCTTGCCTTGCATCATATATATATGTAGTACTCATAGAAATGTGCATGATAATGAGGAGGAAAACGATGAGAGTGACCTGAAGTGAAGGTGAGATAATGTTTCCCTGGGTTTCTCTGGAGAGAATGATTCTGAGGAGCTTCCATGAAAGTTCTTCCTAAGATCTTAGTACACTCAGCACCCCACCTCCATTGGTGATCAAATCAAGAGTATCTAGTTAGGATTATTCATTCCTATAAGGTTATCCAGCCCTAGAGTAAGCATTGGACAGGTAATAGAGGACATGCTCCAGAGTAAAAACAAGAGAACCTTCTGGAATGCAATTGCAAGAGTACAAATGAAATACGAGGATAATTTGGGATAGGGGGCTGCTGTCTGAATTTCTCAGAGAAAAATCTCTGATGTTCTCTGGAAACTAATGCTCCTGATTTTCAGTCTCATGGGCCTATGTAAATCTAAGAGTTTATCAACTGACAGAATGGAAGCTCAGAGTAACAACAGCCCCTAGAACATGGAAGCAGAATTTAAACAATCTGTCCAGCATTTGTCCCAGGTGATGAGAAAATAGAGGGCCTGAGATTTGTGTCTGTGGAATGCAAGTGAATTAATCTTGTCTGATCTGAGCCAAAAATCTAGATGTATTTCTTTACTTTGCATTTTCACAAACCATTTATTTGGACTGGAAAGATAGCACAGTATGTAGAGTATTTGCTGTGTATGGGGTTAGATCTCTGGATATGTCCCATGTTGTTCCCCAAACACCAACAGGAGTAATTTCTGGGCACAGAGCTAGGAGTATTGGCTGGGCACAAACTCTGAGCATTGCTGGGTGTGGCCCAGAAACTGAATCTCTATTTATATTATTAAGCAAGTTTGTTCATAATATTGTTATGAATAGTTTCAGAAAAAAACAGTGTTCCAAGTCCATACTCAAATCAGGGTCCACATTCCTAGTGTCCCTCCTAAGACGATGCCCCCCCACTAGCTTTGCCTATCCCACTTTTTTTTTGTTTGTTTGTTTTGTTTTGTTTTCAGGTCATACCCGCAGCACTCAGGGATTACTTCTGGCTCTACGCTCAGAAATTGCTCCTAGCAGGCTCGGGGGACCATATGGGATGCAGGGATTCGAACCACCATCCTTCTGCATGCAAGGCAAATGCCTTACCTCCATGCTATCTCTCCGGCCCTATCCCACTTTTTTTTAAAGGCAACTATTTTTGCAACACAACATTTGACAGTTCAGTGAATTCTCATAGTTTAATGCTCCATGAACCCAAAGAGCATCGGCCATTAGCCAAATGTTCCACCCACTCACCTACCCTCTACCCTCAAGTCATTCCCATCCACATTACCACTATCATTACCACCAAAATTTCCACCCTCCTCATGACGATGATGCACTAATAACGGCAAACTTTCTGTAAGATGAAAGTGAGTGATATGAAAAAATAGAGGGAGACAATCACTAGAGAATTCACTCTTTATTGCTGGGATGGGGAACCTCGGAGAGTGTCAACAGTGAGATCTCTGAGCTTCTTTTTATTGTTTGTTCATTTTATTTCATTTTGGTTTTGTTTTTTTTTTTTGGGGGGGGGCCATACTCAGTGACACTCAGGGGTTACTCCTGGCTATGTGCTCAGAAATTGCTCCTGGCTTGGGAGACCATATGGGACACCAGGGGATCAAACCACAGTCTGTCCTAGGCTAACTCAAGCAAGGCAGATGCCTTACCACTTGTGCCACCACTCCGGCCCCTCTGCAGCTTCTAAGGATCAACTCCCCACTCTGTAGCTCTCTCTGCACTCGACTCATTCACCGTATTGCTGGTCTTCTTGCTACTTGTTCCTCTACCTCTTCATTTGCATCTTCTTTGGTTCCAAATAAAGTTTTACCCCCACGCTCCTCACTCTGATTCTCTTGCCTCCCAATACAAGGCTCCGTGTTCTTTTTTTGTCTTCTATTTTTTTTATTATAATACTATGATTCACCAAGTTGTTCATAATTCAGTTAGGTCAGGTTTTAAATGTTCAAGCACTGATCCCACCACCTGTGTGAGCTTCCCTTCACCAATGTCCCCCAGTTTCCCCCCCCACCCTAGCCTGCCTCCATGCAGGTGCAAACAAAGAGACTTTCTATTGTTTGTTAAAGCACAAAATCATCATCAAAACTTAGATTAATACAAGTCAATTTGAAATGATTTTTCTGTTTCTCCATGGTGTTACGAAAGTCAGTGTCTAAGGATTTACTGGGCTGTCATTGGTACTAGGTCGTTGAACCTTCTGTGTTACTGTTTAGGCTCACTGAGTTTAGGAGATTACTAAGAAACTCTCCCATCAGATTTCCTGAGATACGGGACTGACACTACTATAAAATATTGAGGTATCCAAGATTTATATCTCTGAAATACATTGGGTGACTTGGCTGTTTGATAAGGTTACGTCATAAAGCTGAGTGGTTTCTTCCTGAAGAGTCTAAGGGGTGGTGTTCATCTGCTGTAGTTTATGCAGATAGGGGGATCTGCCCTCGCCCCCTTCTATGATTGTCACAGATGTATCAGCCAGAACTGAACTACCTGGGAAGAATTGGTGACAATTATTCTCTTTGAGAAATTGGTAGATGATTATGTCTGAAACTCAACTACAATTATGTTTGTAATCTGTCAGAGACTGCCAGAGATCAAACCCTGATATAAAAGAAGTTGGTAGATGAGCCAGGAAGTTGGCATTAATAGTGGTAATGAGGGGCTACTGGTTTTTCCAGTGGGGGGGTGAATGTGATTAGGTTCCATGTTCTTGCTTCATTTTTGACTCTACAACTTTCCACATGGCCCCTCCCTACCTGTGTTCATTGATCGAAAGACAAAACACAATTTGATTAAATTTATCACACTCCAACTTCTCCCTAAGACTCTCCTCGTGCTAGATTTGTTCATGCTTCTGCCCTCCCCCCCCCCCCCCGTGCTCCTGCGAGATCATAGAATCAGTCTTCAAGGAGAATCACATAGATCTCTTTGAGATCTTCCAATGTCTTCTCCAGTTCGGAAGCCTGCTCCCTCAGCCGGTCAGCAGACTCTGTCTTAGCCCCCTTCTGCAAGTGTATTGATTGTTTCACAACACTATATAGATCTGTCAGGAGAAACAAACCTGCAGTGGCCATCCCTGCCATCCGGGCTCCTTTGGTCATGGCCAGTGCAGTGCCTCCAAAGGCTTTCTGCACCTGCCTGGCATTTCGGGCTGAGATTCTTCCAGAGTTCATGAAGCGCATTGCTCGAGCTGTCAAACGAGGGTTGGTTTTGATCAACTGGATGGCACGGATATTCTTCTCAATACTTCCCATGTTTTTAACAATATTCTTTCCCAAGGGAGCAAGTTTGGGGCCAATGTCACGTACAACTCCCTTCAATGCTTCCTCGGGGTTAACCTCCGTTGACGTCAACTTATTGGCATCAGTTTCTATGACTGCCATGTTTGCATGTTCCACAATTCTGGTGGTCACTTCAGTCACTGCAGATGCTGCCCCCAGTCCCATTCCAGCTGCTGTCAGACCCAAACTGACCCCAGCTGTCACAGGTGCCAGACCTATGCCAATAATGGTCAGAATACCAGACACAATGCTGGTGGATCCAGCCACCAAGCTTGAGATGGCACAGCCCCTATGTAATTTATCAGCCTTATCTGCCAGTGCTCGGAGCTGTGCCATATGCTCTTCAAGTTCTTGTTTCATCTTAGGAAACTCTTTCAAAAACCTCTCCTTGTACACTTGCTCTTGTTGGTAGATATCTTCGTCTTCCATGGTTCTGAATGTTTCCTGCACCAGCAGACCTTCGAGTACTTCTTCTGCCTCCTCCCTGAAAGAAGAAAGGCAGGTGATTGGCATCCAGTCTGATTACATGTAAATTATAAAGTTTTCTTGTGAAGCAAAATACCTTTTATTGAAAAAAATTTTACAAAGAGAGATAGAAGAAGAGATAAAAAGAGGAATACATATTCAAGAGAGAACATGAGCTTCTCCTGAGAAGCTGTACAGAATTCTTCTGTAAATTATGCATTCTACAAGGTCCATCCTGTATTAATCACAGAACTTTTACTGAAATATAAAGAAAAATGATTTTACACATGTCAAGGTGTTATTTTAAAAATAACATTAATTAAAATTTGTAACATATGGATTCTTATTATACTTATTTATCCAAGAATAAATTTGATGGGACCAGAAGATAGTACAGTAGTTATGGTACAGGCCTAACTTAACTTGTTTCTGGCATAACCTTGTCTTTGAGCATTGGTGAGTACACCCTCTAGGCATGAACCCAATTCTGCAAGGTCTAAATAGAATTGCCTTTTCAAATTCTTGAATGGAACCACTGGCCAACCAACTGAGAAACCATAAAGCCCTCAGATTTCCTGAGCACTACTTGACCTTATCCAAAAGGAGTAAATATTCGGTAAAAGAATAAAACCATCTCTCTGAAGAGCAATTCAATATCATATGTATAACAAATGTGTAGAGAATGAGAACCGGTAACAAGAGAAGAAGGAGGGGATGGGAGTGTCTTTGTTCCATAACTCTGTGAAGACAGAGGAGACCCACAGTCATGGCAATTGGGAAGTGACCTCCAGGCTCTAAAGAGAGAAGATTCCAGACAATGTTATTAATGTTCTTTCTACCTCTAGATTTTGAGAGTTTTATATCCTATAGATAACCAGAGTATCAGAATGTCCATATGAGGATATTTTTTGACACTAAGCACAAAGGGGAAGGTTTTCAAATCATTGATCAATGACTTTACCAGATGGTCACAGAGTCCAGCCTCAGGTCAAATGCTTGAAACACAGGAGTTCTGCCACTGCCACTGTACCTTCATCAGCATTCTCTAGTTTCTGTGTGTGTGTGTGTGTGTGTGTGTGTGTGTGTGTGTGTGTGTGTGTGTGTAATGGATGAAACAAGTTCTTTTTTTTTTTTTTTTTTTTTGGTTTTTGGGCCACACCCGGTAACACTCAGGGGTTACTCCTGGCTATGTGCTCAGAAGTTGCTCCTGGCTTGGGGGACCATATGGGACACCGGGGGATCGAACCGCGGTCCGTCCAAGGCTAGTGCAGGCAAGGCAGGCACCTTACCTTTAGCACCACCGCCCGGCCCCTGAAACAAGTTCTTATTCCATTTCCTAGTGCCAAAAATCCATTTAACATAAAGTCATGAGATGTGGTATCAGATATTAAGCTGATAAAAACATATTCTAATCTCCCTCTTGACCTCTTACCCTAGATTTAGAATTTCTATCCTCTAAGCTGACACCAGCCTTCCTTAGAAATTAACTGATGCAGGACTGAACTAATAGTACAGCAGGAAGGGCATTCACTTGTGTGTGGCTGACCAGGGTTCAATCCCAGCATCTCATATAGTTTTCTGAGCACCACCAGGAGTAATTCCTGAGCCCAGAGCCGGAATAACCCTTGAGTACAGCCAGGTTTGTCCCTCAGAACCCTTTCCCCAATTATCTGGTGGCATCCACCTTGAGTCTACTTAATCCATGTGCCAATTTATGAAATCCCTAAAAGACTGCAGATATCAAGAAACATGAATTTGGACTAGTCATGAATAGATTTGCTTTGGGATTAAGGAGGAACTATCCTATTATAGGAGTCTTCTCATTAATCAATGACACAAAATTGCCACCACCGCCACCAGTTTAACTTAGCCATGCCACCCTTTCTGGTCAGAGACTGCTCTATGTAGAATAGAAGAAGGTCTCAAAAATGGTATTTGAGGGGCCAGAGAGATAGCACAGCGGCGTTTGCCTTGCAAGCAGCCTATCCAGGCCTAAGGTGGTTGGTTGGAATCCCGGCGTCCCATATGGTCCCACGTGCCTGCCAGGAGCTATTTCTGAGCAGATAGCCAGGAGTAACTGCTGAACACCACCGGGTGTGGCCCAAACCCCCCCCCCAAAATGGTAGTTGAAAATCACCCACCCCGGGCAAGTAGAGGAAGCACTCACCAGTTGTGACTCATCAGACAGGATAGTCCTCTCTCACAATAAGCTTCCTTGGGTTCTGTCCTGGGCACTAAACCTGGTTCTCACCATGATGTCCAAGTCTTTTATTTAGCCAGTTTTTCAACTTGGACATAATAACCCTAGTCCATCCCAAAACCTATTTCTAGTCCTTCTCTAGGTCTCCCCATATCTTTAAACAGAATGTTTGCAATGATCCCACAGTGGATTCTGAATATTTTATAATAATTTTTCATGCTTAATACTCTTAGAAGACAAATAATAATTCTAGCTCTCTAAGACAAATAAACCAGGAAGAATCTTCACACAGGAAGAACAAGATCACTAGCTAGTACCCCCAGAAACACCAATGAACCATATCAGTGCTTTTCTGACCGTCAGAAGGCTCTCATTTTCAAGCTGAAGCCCTGAACCTTGTCTCTCCTCGGCAAGCTTCTCAAAATTAACAGTAATTGGGCACCTACTATATGCCAAACACCTTGCCTATATCATGCAGCTCACTCACGACACTGGACAGATTAAGAAACTGAAACAGAGTGGAGACAATCACTTGTCCCAAATCACTCACTTGCTACAATACATTTAATTTTTTTCTCAACCCCAGCTATTACTATCATAGCTAGTAATGAACTGATGGACACATTCTTCATGGAGACTGAAAGGGATGTTCTTAATGAAAATCCCAGGCATCTGCTGCAGAAGGCATTCTTACCAAGAGGAAACTTGCTCAACATGGGAGGAATGCTCAACCCACTGCCCCTTGGGGGAGGTACCTTGAGAATTGGGCTTTCACCACAAAATCCTCCCAGATGTCATCTTCTGACAGCAGGGAGCAAATATCTTCTGCACTCAGGTTTTCCTGGATATAACGTATAGCGTATTCAATAAAACTGCTGCTGTCCCCTAAATGGAAAGAACAAAGAATAAGATGAGAGGACTAGGATGACACTTCCCTATATTGAGTCGAAGGTTGTTCCATCTTCCTGAGCAGTGTCCCCTGAGTATCTTGTGTTATCCGGTTATGGCATCATCTGTCAATAATGCAATCATAGATAGGTGTATCTCCCACATGACTTATAATGCCCTGATGGTTAATGTAATTGCATTAGAGGAAGGATAAGGACAAGACTTTTCATGAAAGAGAAGAGATAAAAGGAGGGACCAAAGACTGGATCTTAGGCCATTTAATCTAGTGTCCAGAGAGGAAGCAAGTCTGTAGCTAATCACCTTAAGCACACACCCTGTTTTAATTCCCAGAGCACACACCCTGCTTTTCCTAATCCCCTTACCCTATCTTCCCTAAACACAGAAGCACACACTCTGTTTTAATCCCCTCTCATATCCTACCTGATTGGCTGACACAGAATCCACACTCTACATACCCCTAGTATAAATACCCCTTTCCCACCCTACAATAAACAGATTTACTCTCCCAAAGAGGCTGGTGGATGTTTCCTTGTGAGTGCTCTACTCGCCCAGGATCCAGCCTCACCAGTGACTTCTACATCTTCAGATCTGACTTCACCAGTGTAACAAGTCTACACCACATTCAGCTTCCTCCTAGCCTGCTCCAATTACCAGAAGAAATGCCACATGAGGACCAAGTAGGAAGATGATGGTGTCCTCACCCCAAATATATACTCACCAGAAACCAACAATGACCTTGGGCTTCCAGTCCCCAGAATTCCTGATGTCATTTCTGCCCTCCTATGTTCAGAAATAGTCAGTCGTTCTTTAGAAGGAACCTAAAGGCACATTGGTGTGAGACCTCCTACTGCAGCAGATGGATGGCACCTGACGACAAGTGCACCGAGGTTCCATGGAAAACACATTTGTTTCCATTCAATGTGATGAGTGTGGTGATGACAATAACCAAGCTCAAGTTAGGATCTGGTCAAGGCCAGATTGCTGCTGAAATGAGTGAACCAGAGAACTGGAGATGATTGACTGCAGACAGAAAACTGGAGGTGTGTGTGTTTGTGTGTGTGTGTGTGAGAGAGAGAGAGAGAGAGAGAGAGACAGACAGACAGACAGACAGAGACAGAGAGACAGAGAAAGAGAGTGAGAGACAGACTTTAGCATGTTTCTTGCTCTATGCACTCAAAGACGTTTTTGTTTCATAGAAGAAAGTGATAATAGGGTCAAAGATCAAATACCAGCCAACAGGAAGTCTAGGAGTTAACCCAAGTCAACTGTCAGTCATCTCTTTGAGTTTCTGGTTGACATCCTCCTTTCTTTACCCTATACCAGGATTCCTTTTATTATGTAGTTCTTTATTCCTCTAACTTCCCTATAGAATGCCCTGATCTCACTTGGGTCACTGGTAGGTGGCAGGGAAAGGAAGGAGATAGGGCACCAGCAGGTGAGACCAGGAGAAAAATAGCCCACAGATCCCTTGTAGATGAATTTCTTTTTCCCCTCTTAGGGGGCTCCTAGATGCTTGCCAATCCCTCATTTCATTCCTCTGGGGAATATTATGAACAGGAGACACCTTATCCATCTGGGGGCTAGATTCAGAGTCAGACAAGGAGGTGAAAATGGATACCTAGAAAGTCTTCTGGATTCACAGCCTCCTCCATGTTTCTCCTTCACTTAGCAGGTAGTAGCCAGGTCAAGAGTTGTAGATTTTCCCTGGAGAAGAGGAACAAAGTGTGGTCTAATGTGAACGGCATAATAAGGAATATCTAGAAATGTGGTCTGGAGTTTTGATCTAAGAAGGTAATAAATATAAAAATGTACTTAAACGTAAGATGCTATGTCCTGGAATCAGCTAGTTGCTATTTAATGTAAGTTCTCAACTCCCTCAGGTTCACTGCCAATCCAAGAATAGTTCCCTGGTCCTTAGTTCACAAAAGAGAAGTAGTGATTATAGAAACAATAATATCAAACCTACAAGGAAAGAAGGGAAGAAATTTCCTGGAAGGTTTGGAACTGTAGTATTTGCTTACTGATAATAGCTACTGTGATATGCTCTCTCTGTGTCATTATTTTGTGACTACAAATAACAGGTATGTATAAAATCCCTCCATGTGCTGATTCCAACATTGATCCATCTTGATTCATCATCCCACACAGTATCTTCTTTGGGTACTTTTCTGATTGATCAACTGTCATTGGAAAAGAATATGGTCTCCTGGTAGATGCCTGCCAAATTGCACAATCTTTCCTGAGCACTTCAGGGCTGGGCATTGTGACTCCCACAAATGAAATGGCTGCATGTGTCATTCTTAGGCATGAATGGAGAGGTTACCACTATCGAGTTCAAAGCCAGACCCCCTCACTATTTCAATCCTGTGTTCTTATCACTCCCTGCATCCACGTGGCCTTGGTGAAGCCACCTTGGGGAACTGCCAGCTCCCAAGTCTCTGATAACACCCCAAATATTCAGATCTTTGTTCAGGCTGATCCCTCCGCAAGCAAACAATCCCACCTATCTCACCTCATGAGAGATTCCAGTTCTTTCACACTCAGATCAAAAAAGCTACAAACAGAGCTAGAGATAGGGCAGTGGGTAGGTGGCCCACCTGGGTTCAATCTCCAGCACCACAATCTCCAGCACCACCCCTGAGCCCTAACAAGAGAGATCCCTTAGTACAGAGCCAGGAGTTAGCCTTGAGCACCAATAGGTGTGACCCAAACAACAACAACAAAGAGGCGCCCCTTTGCTGGCTTTATCCCCTTAATCTCCTGACTCCCAGTGGTGCTCTTTACTAGCTCTAGTTCTAGTTCTGTGAAGGTTTTCATCCTTTCTTTCCCCCTTTTCAATTCTGAGCACCTCTGTGGGCACTATTCTCTGCTGCATTGTGCAAAACCCAAACTCAAATAAAGTCAGTTTTGTGGCAGGCCAAGTGCCCTTAGTCAGCACAAGAACATGCAGGGAACCTCCCCCAGTCTTACAGGAATTTAGGCTTTTCCCAGAAATCAGGCCACAGCAGCAAATCCTCAAAATGCAAGCCAGTTCTCCTGCTGACTTCCTGCTCATTCTGCCAAACTATGTGAGGGAAGACAGATCACCAAGGCCTCTAAGTAGGTGGAGAAAAAAAATCCCCAAACAAATAATTTCCATGTTCACCTTCCTTATTTTGTCCACAATTTAGAACGAACTCAGTTGCTGTAACTTTAGATATTTGTCCTGCAGGTTGAAACCTTGGCAATAGACTTGTCTTCCTGTTTCTTGTAACTAACTAGATTCTGCTGTTTGGCAAGTCCTTGCCCTTTGTGCCTCTCTGGGATCTTTCTACCAGGTTGTGTGAAATAAGACAAGCCTGAGGTCTGAGAGCCAACACCTGGGCATGAAGCACTAACCCCATAGAGATATGACTTGCTCCCTGTTTTTTGCTTTTCTATTTGCTAAAAGTCTGTTGAATGGGAATAATTAAGACTTGACTCCATTTCATACAAATTGCCTACTGTGTCAATGTCCAAAAGGTAATTCTAGAAACTCTTAAGAGATTTTCTCTTTATCTCTTTTAAATCATTATGCTGTCCCTCAGACCATAACAGCTGACAAGAGAGAAGAGCATCGAGTTGCAGAGAAGCAAGGTCTCAGATGAAACATTCTGAGCCCTGAGGAGACCATCTGCACCTCTTCTCCGCAGGGCTGCCAGCTCAAGTCTGGTCTCAACCACACACCCTTGACCCTCCTGCTCACTAGCTGTTCCCCAGACTTTAAATAAAAAAAATTGGGAGGGAGGGGAAATACTCCTCTCCCTGGTTGCAGGCTAGTGACATCAAGTCTGGATTCCTTGAGTCTCAGGGACAGCTTGATTCTTGCATCTCAACAGAAAAATCCTTGGTCTCCTCAGCCTAGGCAGCAGACCTTGGAGTCTACAGTGGCCGAGCACAGTGGAGAAAAGTTGGGGCTCCCCCAGTCTCCCTCTCCTCTGCTGCTTCCAAATTCCCAATAGGAGGAGCCCCCCTCCCCACAACTTCCACCTGCCTTCTGGGGTTACCTGTATCTTAGAGACACAGGACAGGGTTCACATGGGGGTACCAGTACCCATCAGAGCAGGACCTGCCCTCTAATGTTTAGGGAATCGTTGGAAGAAGCAGCAGTCAGCCCAACTGGCTCAAATTCAAGTTCTGCCATTACTGCCTGTGTGGCCTTGGGCCCTATATCTAAATTCCCTAAACCTAAGTTTCCTGGTTCAGTCACCACCATCCTTCTCTTCAAGAGAGGTTGTGAGAAAATAAGGGTGAGAAGAAGGCGATGGGGTCCTCTCCCCCCAACTTACCAAGGAGTTCTTTTCTGGCTGTTAGGATTAGGATCCCGTTTCTCCAGTGTGGAGCTTGGCTCTTGGCTGTTGGCTGTGTGTCTGAGTAATGAGCACACACACCTTTCTGGAACCGAAACAGAAACTAAAGCTCATTAACCTAGAGCCAGTGAGGTTAACTACACCTTGTTCAATCTCCAGGGCATCCACCTCAGTCTCTCCTTCCTGCATAGAGTATCCCCTAAACCCACATCTCAGATTCTTCTCCGCTCAGCTTCTCCTCCCTTGGGCCGAGGATGGGAGAGTACTTTATTACAACAAAAACAATCAGGTTAGTACCTTCAACATCTGTCCAGCTGAGGTCATTCACAGAGAATGAGATTAACAAACATATAAGGACTATCCGAACTTTGTTTGGATAGCCTGTGCAGGCTGACCATTTACTTGATAGAATATGGCCCCTCCATTCTGTTTCTCAACACACACAAGTCACTACTTAAGTTGAAAAAGACATTAAAGATAGTAAATGGAACACAATGGGTACAATGAAAACAGAGGCTGGGATATTTCACATGGACAACCTGAGAGTATAAAGTCCTCATAATTTCCTATTCTACTTTTCCTATGTTACCTTCCATATCAAAAAATCCTAAAGTGGGCTGGAGAGATAGCATAGCAGTAGGACATTTGCCTTGCAAGCAGCTGATCCAGGACGATAGTGGTTCAAATCCCTGCATACCATATAGTCCCCCATGCCTGTCACACACAGAACCAAGAGTAACCCCTGAGCACCACTGTGTGTGTGTGTGTGTGTGTGTGTGTGTGTGTGTGTGTGTGTGTGTGTGTGTGTGTGCAACACCCAGCATATCAGCAATTGTTCCTGGCAGGCTCAGGGGACCATTTGAGATGCCAGGATCAAACCTGGGTTGGCCATGGGCAAGGCAAAAGCCCTACTCATTGTGCTATTGTTGGGACCTGGGTTCAGAACAAGGAGGGACGCCATTTTGTAAAGGCCACCTGGCAGGCTTCTTCTCATGTTCTGAGCCAGGAGTGACATAATTTTTTTTTCTCAAAGGTTTTAGTTTTTTTTAATAATATCTTTATTTAAGCACCTTGTAATTGTAATTGGGTATCATTCATATAAAGAATAACTCCCATCACCAGTGCAACATTCCCACCACCAATGCCCCCCATCTCCCTCCTCCACCACCAGCCTGTATCTGAGGCAGGCTTTCTACTTCTCTAACTCATTGACATTGTTATAATAGTTGTCAGTGTAGTTATTTCTCTAACTGCACTCACCACTCTTTGTAATGAGCTACATATCATGAGCCAATCCTTCCAGACCTGAGTCCAAGGTCTCAGCCTTATTTCCAGCAAAAAGCCTCTCGTCTTCCACAGACCCTTGTTTTTATCCCCCAGAGTCAGGTACCACCCAATGGTGGGATCAGATACCAACCAATGGTGGAAGCAGAATCAGGTACTACCCTAGGGTGGGGGCAGAATGCCAGGTCACACCCTAGGGTAGGGCACAATCACCAATCAGTTTAGGGTGAGTAACATAGTAATCCCCTAAAATATTTACATACACAATAGAGGGCCACGAGTGGCCCCAAAACAACAGCAATAGCAAAAAGAAGAAATAAAAAAAAAAAAACTGGGGCCAGAGAGATAGTACAGCAGATAAGGCACTTGCCTTGCACATATTCAATCTGAGTTGGACACACTGCATTCCATTTGGTCCCCTGAGCACTGCCAGGAGTGAGTTTACAAATAAAATTTTCTTTGTTTTTGTTGGGGGGGTTGTTTGTTTATTTATTTTTGGCCACACTCGCTGCCACTCAGGGGTTACTCCTGGCTATGCGCTCTGAAATCGCTCTCGGCTTGGGGGACCATATGAGACTCCAGGGGATAGAACCGCAGTCCGTCCTACGCTGATGTGTACATAGCCTTACAGTTCACGCCACCGCTTCGGTCCCTATCAATAAAATTTAATTTCAGAACATTAAACTGGATCAAGCTGGAGCTTTCTACATTAACAAAAAGAAAACAAAGTACAGTTTGTCAAAGACACACCAAAAAAAAAAAAAGAAAAAAGCTTTTTGATATGCATATTCAAACCAAAAGAGCCCATACTAACACAAATCAAGTTATTGCCTTTGTTTGTTTGTTTCATTGTTGTTTGGGGGGACACACTCAGTTATGTTCAAGGCTTACTCCTGGCTCTGCATTCAGGAATCACTCCTAGTGTTACTCAGGGGACCAGATGGGAATTGAGCCTGAGTTAACCATGCAAGGCAAGTGCCTCCCCACTGTACTATTGTTCAGGCCCCTGTCCTTAATCTGCATCCTCTTGGTGATCAGGTTTAGCTAACTCTGCCTTTTCTCCCACATCTGAGCTTCTGCCCCCTGGAGAAGAGGGTCCAGGGGATCAGAAGTCACAATGGCAAGGTTGGGTCCAGCCGTTCAATCAATGGTGGTGGGATCTGGAGAACCAGAAACCCCATGTAGCTTTAAATAAGCCCTCTCTGCCCACCAGTTAAACAGATATATTCATCTTCCTTCCAAGAGGACAATGATCTTCTGATCCAGAGGATGAGGAGAATTTCTTGAGAAGTGTCAGGTGGTGTCTATCAGCTCAGTTTACCTGCCTGTTCTCTCTAAAGAAAATTCAGAAACCCAGAACAAAAATAAGAGTGAAAAACCTTAACAGGCTAAGGGTACAGAATTAAGGTCCTAGTATCTTTTTCTGCTTCACTAACAGAAGGTAGGAAACCAGGGCTAGGATGAAGAGAGTTCACTAGTTTGTATCCTTATTGTCAGGGATAAAAATAATTGCTGAGAGGGGCCAGAGAGATAGCACAGCGGTAGGGCGTTAGATTGCATGCAGCCTATCCAGGATGGATGGTGGTTCAAATTCTGGCATCCCATATGGTTCCCCGTGCCTGCAAGGGGCGATTTCTGAGCACAGAACCAGTAGTAACGTTACCCCACCCCAATCTCTTAGGGTAAGACCTGCCCATTTCTGGGAGGGGTCTTTGGGAGGTATGAAGGGGTGGAGAGAGAATTTGGAGGATACATTGAGGGAGATTCAGCAAGAGAGATGGAAGAAGAAATAGGGCAAGCTGAAGAGAGCATGCTTAAATAGGTTTAAGATTACAGGCCACACATGTAGTGGCTAGGGCCTTGAATAAAGCTGTTGTCTCCTGAAACCTGACTGCCTGTGAGTTTTCTCCCCGCCGCTATCCTGAACCTGCAGACCTGCCAGATGAAGGGGGTTGCAGACACGTGGCCTAGGCGGGCAGAGAAAGGCCTCATCCCTCCATCACCATCTACCACCATCCAGCACAATACAGGGATGTTATGCAACAGTAATCCCTGAGTACTGCTAGGTGTGACCCCCCCCCAAAAGAAAGAAAACAAATTGCTGAGAGACAGGCCTCTTGGGGGTCAGATGTCCTAACACCATTTGGAAAAAGGGGGGTGTATTTTTACCTAGAATAAACGGGTTTGAGTTTGAAGGAAAGACCTCAGCCATGGTCTTGGAGGAGAAATCAGGAAACACCCTACAAGGAAGAATAGGCTTGGCCTCTTTTGTGGGTAGGGGTGTAGTGGGGGGAGGGAGTCCAAGTTATTCATCTCATGTACACACTGACACACCTCTATAAATTCTGGTTATTCTGGGGTTTTCTCAGCTGGAGAGCTCTGACAATGTTAGATCTCAAGCAGGTAACAGCCATATCAGTAAAGAATGAGACAGAACAATGTACTGGCATGAATATGAAGAGAAAGGAACTCTCATTTACTGCTGATGGAAATTCAGACTGGTTCCATCTTTTTAGAAAATACTATAGATATTCCTTAAAAAAGCTTGAAATTGAGCTTCCATATAGTCCAGCAATACCACTTCTGGGAATATACCCCGGGAACACAAAAACACAATATAAAAATGCCCTCTACACTCCTCTGTTCGTTGCTGTTTACAATTTATTGCTATTTACAATAGCCTGAACCAGGAAACAACCCAGGTGTCCGACAACACATGAGTGGCTAAAGAGACTGTGGGACATCTACACAATGGAATACTATGCAGCCATTAGGGAAAATGAAGTCATGAAATTTACTTAAACCGGGATGTATATGGAGATTATTACGCTGAGTGAAATGAGTCAGAGGGTAAGGGATAGACATAGGCTGATCTCAGTCATTTGTGAGATTAAAGAAAACCAAAAAGATCCCAGGGACACCACCAGAACAGCCAAGACTGATTCCTTGGCTGAAAATAAGGAATTATATCTGAAATAGAAAGAAATCAGGGAAACCAACATAAGTCCCCAAAGTCTGAGTAAGAGGTGGAGTGGGGAGGATGTGAGTGAAAGTTCCAGCAAGTCCACATGAACCAGGTGAGAGCATCGGGCCAGGTCTTCTGCCACAGAGAACACGAGTCAGGTCTAGAAGCCAAGAACTGAAATTTGGCCAGCCACTGAGGAGACACCTTTCACCGATCAGAACAGCAGTGGTTTAAGAGATTGTTTTTGACCTAGGAACCTGGGTGGGAACTTTTATGTGTGTGTTACAAGATTGTCCCCTGGATTGAGTAGGGTGGAGCACACAGATAAGTGTTTTCTGGGTCCATGTGAGTCAGTTTTGAAGCCCAAATAGTTGCTCTAACAGCCAAGCTACAGTACAAGAGCATTAGCATGTGCAGTGTTAACTCAACCAGAGGTCAGACTACATTTCAGATCTATTTGCAACTTTATATGTTTTTTTAATCTCAAGTCTCTAAATATTTGGTGAGTCACCATTGATAATGCTTGTCCTGACATTGGACCCTCTCCCAACTAGAGTAGACCCCTGTTTCCTGAGACTCACAACTAAATAACCAATCTGATCCAAATCATAGAAAAAAGTCTCATCTCATCTTTCATCTCATCTCATCTCTCATCTCATCTCATCTCATCTCCTCTCTCTCTCTCTTCTCTCTCTCTCTTTCTCTCTCTCTCTCTCTTTTCAGGGCTTACTCTAGCTCTATACTCAGGTATCATTCCTGGGGGTTGCTCAGGAGACCATGTACAGGTGCAAGGAATTGAACCAAACTTAGTCACTTACATCATGAGTGACTCTTTCCAACCTTTCAGCCTCTCTTGTTTGCTCTTGATGAAACATTATGATACTAGTTTTAACTCATTTTCTGACAATTGTTTGCTTCTCCCTATATAGCTTCATGAAAAACTTTTTCTGGCAGAGGTCATATTTAACTCAGATTACCAACCATTTAATTTATTTCAATCAAGTTTGAAAAGTTCTAGAAAATCTTATGAGATTTTTGCTTTCCTCGGTTCTCCTTTATCCGATCATAATACTCTCATGGGGAGATGGAGAAAAATGTAATGAAAGAGAAACATAGCCCAAGATAAGATAAACAATGCTTGTGTTTTAAGTAAATATTCCAAGTCCCCTTTCTCAAAGCAGCGAGTGCAGGTCCGGCAGTCAGGCCTAGCTCCTTTTTCTTTCCTTTTACTTTTTGGTGGTTGGTTTGCATGCCCAGTGATTCTCAGGGGTTACTCCTGGCTCTGCACTCAGGAATTATACCTGGCAGTGCTCAGGGAACCATATGGGATACAAAGTTTAGGTTGACAGCATACAAATCACATGCCCTTCCTTCAGTACTCTCTCTCTCTTACTTTTCTTTTGCTGATGGCATAGATTATATTAATTTATGTGAAAATATTAAACCATCCATACAGGGTGGAATAAAGTCCATCTGATTTGTAACTATATTGACATGTTGGACTGCCAGATTTTGATAAACTTGTGTATTATCAGGAATATTGATCTGTTGTGTGTATGTATGTGAGTGTGTACATTATCTGTATTAATTTATTAGTCCGTATCAACTTCTGTATCAATTTTCCCAACTTAACCTGTAAGGCAGTTTATTTCTGATTGATTTTCCGTCTACTTCAGAAGTTCACGCTTACTAGGCCTACCAACCCCTTTTCAGAAAGAAATACTGGAATCTACATTCTTTACGACAGGGATCCTCAAACTTTTTCAACAGGGGCCTAGTTCACTGTCCTCCAGGCTAGTTCATTGTCTCCCAGAGGATCATGTGTAACTAAGCTATATAGTTTAGTTTAGTTTAGTTTAGTTCAGCTAAACTATATAGCGGAACTACAGTTTAAAAATAATTTTGAACAACAGTAGCCCACAGACCATATTTTGAGGAACTCTTCCCGAGACTGAGAGGAGTCAAGAGACAGAAGGAAGGGAGTCAGAGATTGTGATGCACATTCCACATACGCACATTGCGAGCCAGGACCAGTTGTTTGCTAAGCAGGAAAGGCAGTAGCAGTCAAAACCACCTGGCAGGCCAGATAAATATCCTTGGTGGCCACATGTAGCCCGAGGGCCATTGTTGGAGGACCTCTGCTTTATTTTTTTATTATTTTTATTTTTTAGAACCCCTGCTTTAAGAGAATAAACAGAAAATATGCCCAATGGCAGTGACAGCTTCTACCACTTCACCCCAATCCTGCCAACACCCCTAGGAGTGGGATCACCCACTTTGCTAAACACTAGTCTACTTGGGCTGACCAATGGTGAGGGTGGAGTCTTCCACAATCATTGTGTTGCTATTGATGTTTCTCATCAGTCCTGTGTCTTGTGAATACATATCAATCAAGGACCTTGGTGATCCTATTAAAAACACAACAAAAGGGCCCAGAGAGATAGCACAGCGGCCTTTGCCTTGCAAGCAGCCGATCCAGGACCAAAGGTGGTTGGTTCGAATCCCGGTGTCCCATATGGTCCCCCGTGCCTGCCAGGAGCTATTTCTGAGCAGACAGCCAGGAATAACCCCTGAGCACAGCCGGGTGTGACCCAAAAACCAAAAAAAAACAAAAACAAAAAAACACAACAAAAGTTCAATGTATCACCATGTTTATTAAACCAATCAGTTGACACAAATGGGGACAATCAGATAGAACTGAAATTTCTTGCCCAGAGCTCCACTTTCTCCCAACTGATAATGAAAACCAAGGCTAAGAGAGTTTGATCCCTTTGACTGCAGGTGAGTTACTCTTGACGTTGACATTTCCTTTGACCTGTGCTAACATCTCAATTCATGTTTCTCCTTTTTTTTTTTTTTTTCAAACTATTGTTCTAACACAACATTTGCAATTTCACTGGTCACCCATTGGACTTTCAGTGCTCTGTGGCCCCAAAGAAAACCAACAGTTGGACAAATATTCCACCTCCCAGGTTGTCAGCACTCAAATACCACCACAATCACAATCACAATCACAATCACATTCACAATCACCACTGCCATAACTGAGAAGACACAACCTGAGTAAGATCAAACATTCTAGAAGACAGAGGTGAACAAGACAGGAAGCATGCTCACCACCAGAAAATGAATTCTATCTTTCTAGAATGTGAATTCTTAGGGAATGTCAACAGAGAAGCCAATGTTTCTTCTCCATAATAAAATTATTCTAACCCTTTTGCTTTCTTCCCATCCCTTTCCACTCATTAGAATTGCTAGACTGACTCACTATGCTAAGCTTTGTAGTTATTTATACCACCAATGTCTTTTCTTGTGAAAAATAAAAAGAATAGTCGTAGTTCTGTCATTTTCCAGTCCTCTCCCCTTATTCCTAGCTCCATGATCCTCCTTCTCAGACACCCAAGAGGGCTCTTCCTTGAGTACTCATCATCAGGAAAACCAGACTCCTTAATTAATACCCAGTTCTATAAACCTTATTTAATCCTCAATCTCTCTATACCTCCTCTGGGAGGCACAATGTATGTTTTAAAGCAGACTTTTATAAATCTGTTTGAGTTCCCCCAACAAGACTTCCTGCTCCTGGATCCACAGCCTCAGCTTTTCTGCTGATTCTGTCTTTGCCCTCTTGTGCAAGTCTATTGAATCTTGCACAAGGCTGACAAGATCCACCAAAATGAATAAGCCAGCAGTGGCTGCACCAAAGAGCCTAACTCCTTTGCTCACTGACAGAGCAGCGCCCCCCAGAGCTCTTGGCAACACCCTGGCAGTTTGGACTGATATTCTTTCCGCATTCAGGCGTAATGCGGCTTGAGCTGATAAATGAGGGTTGAAACTGAATGACTTGATGGCGTGGATGTTCCTCCCAATGTCCTCCAGGTTTCTGAACAAATGATTTTCTGAAGAAGCTAGTGGGTCATCATGATCATGTAGAACTCCGTTGAACACCTTCTCTGGGTATATACTGTTTGATACCAAGTTATTGGCATTAGATTCTATGGATGCCATACTTGTGCTTTCCACAATGCTGGTAGTTACTCCAGTCACAGTTGATGCTGTCCCCAGCCCCAGTCCAGTCATTGAGAGTGCCAGACTCGCGCCAGCTGTTACAGGGGCCAGACCAATGCCAGCTATGGTCAGGATACCAGCCACAATGCTGGTGGAACTGGCCACCACTTTAGAGATGGTGCAGTCCCTGTGTAACTTGTCAGCCTTGTCTGCCAGTGCTCGGAGCTGGGCTATGTGCTCTTCAACATAACTTTCCACCAAAGGATATAATTCCAAAAACCTCTCCCTATGTTTTTCTTCTTTTTGATGCTTGTCTTGCACTTGTGGGGCTGTGTGGTTCTTCTTCCTCAGACCTTCACGTATTGCTTCAGCCTCAACCCTGTAACAATGAATGTAGCTGATCTGTAAGATGACACCCAGCGATCAACCCCAAACAAAGGTGTCCCCCATCTTCCTCTTTCCCTTAAATCTCTCTTTGGGTATGTAAAAGCCCATCTAGATTACTCAACCTTTCCCATCTGCTATTGAGAATTGATTTAAATAAAGAACGGACAGTTCTGGCTTTTTGGCTCAGGGAGAGATCAAAAGGCAAAAGGCCATGGACACCATGTCCATCTGGCTTGATTATTTCTTCACTGCTAATGTGTTTCTTCAGACCCAGCTGCATGGGAGTTAGAAATATGGTGCCTGGGGTGATCTCAAAACTTGTGCATTTTTGTTTTACAGTGATCATAAAGGCAGTTTGAGTTTCTCCAAAATGAGCTGAACAAGGTATAATCTGTGTGATCACAGATATTTTAAAATCAAGCAAATGTCAGAGGATTTTATCAATGTAAGCTACCTTCCTATGGATGTCAAATACATTTCGTGCATGCTCCATAATATGTAGCAATGCAAAATAAATAAGTGAAATAGCATTATCTTATTTATAGAATAAAGTTGGACGGAAAACTTTCACTCGAGGCAAGTTAACACCATAGCATAGCAGGGATTTATGGAGTGGGGACAAAGAGAAGGAGAATTGAAAAAGGAGAAGATCGCTTATGGTGAAGAATTAGGTAGTCTACTTTCTGACTTGTCCCCAACAGAAGTTCTGCTCAAGTCCCATCTTAGGAGAAATATCAGGCTCTTGACTCTTTCGATTACACAGTCAATATTAACTGAAAACTTAGTAGGTGCCAGTCACCATGCTAAGCACATAGCTTTCCATATGATTTATATTTTAATCAAAAAATCATTGACAGAGAGCACCAGTAAGGGAGCAGGTGGGCAAGTCATAGGCCTAGAACTACTCACCAGGTCCTGCAGGTTTCATCTCTTCTTTGTTTTTGTTTTGGGGTCACACCCAACAATGATCAGGGGTTACTCCTGCTCCTACACTAAATAACCACTCTGGAGCTGTTCAGAGAACCCTACGGGATGCCTACAATCAAATACAGACCAATCAACTGTAAGAACAGTGCTCACCTGCTCTATTGCTCTGGCCCCTTATCGCTTTTTATCCTGAGACCGTTCATTACTAGCAGGTGACCTAGAGGACTTTGTCTCATTGATTGTTGAAAGGGACCCCTCAATCCCAACCATAGGCCTCTGTGTAGATGAGATATGTTAGTTAAGAGAAAACCATCTCAAAAGAGAGAGAGAGAGAGAGAGAGAGAGAGAGAGAGAGAGAGAGAGAGAGAGAGAGAGAGAGAAACCATCTCATGGGGGGTAGAATAAATGACCCAGAAACTTTCATTCAAGAGGTACCTGGCCAGATTGGCTGCCGTCACAACTTTTTCCCAGGCTTTATCATCATTCAGTAGGTATTGCACATCTTCTGGGCTCAGTATGTTCTGCAAATGCTTGACAACCTCCTCTATGAAGCTGCTTTTCTCTAGATTGAAGAATAAGAAGATAAGAAGATTAAGGGGCAGCTTCCTTGATACTGAGTTCAAGCCAAGGCGATTCCATGTTTCTCTTCTTGAGCTACCTTGCCCTGGGCATGATTAATAAAGTCACGGCCAATCCCAATAACCTTAATACTTAAATTAAAGCCTCACTAGCAATGAGACTAGTGTTCTTGATGTGGATTATTGTCCAAAACATATAGAATAAAAAAAAAGAAGGGAAAATGGCATTTTTATCAGATGGCTACCTGGGTGGTCTTCTGAGTTCATGGTGCTGCAATGTCCGTGTCACCTGACACGCAACAGTCTGCCTCCTCTGTAGACTTTACCCTTGAAGAAGAGAAGCAGAGAGGGCTTGAATGTCAGTAACTGGGATGATGGCAAGCTCCCAGCAGGCAATGAGGAGAAGGATCTGTAACTTTCCTTCCAGGAGGGCCCCAGAGACTGAATTGCACTTCCCCTGATGTGTTGTGATCTCCTGTGTCTGCCCTTGTTATTTCAAGAAACGCCCCCAATTCAATGTCACTCTTTCCCATGATCATTGGTGTCCTCTCCTTCAGTGGGAAGGGAGGAGACAGTCAGATAGGGGGACAGACGTGTGAGAGTTATAGAAACAATTAGAATAAAGCAGAAAGGGAAGAATGTTCAAGAAGTTATGGTGAGCTGGGAGCTGTTGTGTTTATTCACTGATAGTAAATATGGTTGTTGGGACCTGAATTCTGAATAAGGAGGGACGCCATTTTGTAAAAATCACATGGCAGGCTTCTTCTTTAGTTTCTGAGCAGGGAGAAACACCATTTTGTAAGGACCACATGGTGTGAGCCTATTTCCATCGAAACCACCTCAGTCTAACTGGCCCTACGAAGTAGCCTATCAGGGAAGGACAAGCAATAGAAAGGTACCCCTAGACAAGAACCGATTATTTTAAAGATCATCAGTGTAGTGTACCTATCTGAGACCCTGGATTTAGGTGTAGCTACCTGAGACCCACCCATTTCTGGGAGGGGTCTTGGAAACTGAATATTAGGTGTGACCTTACCTGCTAGACCCCACCCATTCCTGAGAGGGGTCTTGGAATAGGTATATAAGCCTTTGAGCCGGGGGATTGAGGCCCTTACTGCCCTACTGAGCTCACTGGCTTTTGGGGGCTCTGCCTTTTGGTCTTTGGCCAGCATGGAGGTCAAAGGGAAGATGGCTGAAAGGAGTTAAGATGCAGGGCAAGCTAAGAATAGCAAATGCTTAAAAGGTTATGATAGAGACCACACATGTGGTGGATAGGGTATGAATAAAATTGATGCTTCCTGATGCCTGTCTCTGGATGAGTGATTCCACCGTTCACCTAAACCTGGGATCCACCAGCTGAATGGGGATTGCGGAGCCACATGGCCTGGGATGGCAGAGAAAAATCCCATCTCCATCCATCTCCATCCAGATCCATCATTAATTATTTAATTCTACAATCAGAAAGCTAGAACCTCCCTATATCCCTATCCTATATAATCCCATTCATGACCTTGGGCAGGGTGCTTTCATCCCTGCGGGAAGAACCCTGACCGGTCAGTTAGGAGCTATTGGCAGGCAGAATAAAGTTTAATCTTTACACCAATTTGTGTGGTCTCGTCCTTTGATTTCTGGACCCTAACAATAGTGATGACATGTCTTTGTGGCATGCTGCAGTACACATTTCCCTGTTATCTATAGCAAATAGGCTGTGAGTCTTTGCTCTGAAGTCACCCTTTGTACAGTGGAAAATTATCAAATATTTTTTGTTTGTTTCTCTAGGGCCACCCCTGGTGGTGCTCAGGGGTTACTTCCTGACTTTGGGCTCAGAAATCACTCCTGGCAGGCTCAGGGGACCAAATAGGATGCTAGAGATCCAACTAGAGTCAACCACATGCAAGGCAAATGCCCTCCCCACTGTGCTATCACTCTGGTCCCTTCATCAAAGAATTTAAGGATTTACCAACAGCACCAGGACTAGAAACAAATCTCTGATCCAAATCCTTTATTTGTGATGACATTGACCATGCTCTTTCCCTGCTCATGTCTGCGTGTTCACTGAACCTGGTTCTTATCATTCCAAGATAATACCTTCACTTGGCACCAGCCTTTTTATTAATAAACTTCCTGGTGCTGCAGCACCCAAAGCCTACACCCTCCTCCTTTGGCAAGAAGCCCAATCCCTAAAGGCCCTTTAATTCTGCTGTCTGTGCCCAAAATTCTATGGAGTACAGGCTTCTCTCTGACCTACCCAGAACTATAGGAACTATAGTGCTAATTGTTTATGTCTCTAATTGTTTATGTAAATAACAGCACAAAGAATAAACATGCATACAACTTGGCCTTCACTGGAGATGATTAGCTTAAGATTTTTCTAGAGGGGCCAGAGAGATAGCCTGGAGGTAAGGCATTTGCCTTTCATGCAGAAGGATGGTGGTTCGAATCCCGGCTTCTCATATGGGCCCTTGAGCCTGCCAGGAGCGATTTCTGAGTGTAGAGCCAGAAGTAACCCCTGAGCGTTGCCAGGTGTGACCCAAAAACTAAAAATCAAAAAAAAGAAAAAAAAGATATTTCTAGAAATGCAATCACCAGGTTAAAAAAACCTGTAAAAGCACAGCACACTATTATCAGGAAAATGGGATTCAATGGGATAATGACATATTACTTCACACCTGTGAGAATGGGCTTTCCCAAAAGGGCCAGAAATATGAGACTATTAAAAAAAAAGAAATATGAGACTATATTAGTATGTAGTATATTAATATATATTAGAAGAGTATATTAGTAGTATATTCTACTCTGTTGATACAGATGGAAATTGCAAATTCTTATGGAAAACTGTTTGGAGATTTCTTTTTTCTTTTTTTTGCTCCCTTCCCCCAGAGATTTCTTATTACAAGTAAACCCACCCAAACTCACCTCTGGTTTATTTACTCAAATAACATAAAATTTTCATTCAAAAACAGGGTTGTACACCTCTGTTCATTTCAGTGCTGTTTACACTAAATATGTGAAAACTCTCCAAGTGCCCAATGACAGATGAGCAAGTATATAAGCTGGAGATGAAATGCAAAATGAAATTAATTAATCAATCAATAAATAAAGTTTAAAAAAGGGGAGGTCAGAGAGTTAGCACAGCAGTGGGGCACTTGCCTTGCATGTGGCCCCCAGCCTGCCGGGGGCGATTTCTGAGTGAAGAGCCAGGAGTAACCCCTGAGCACTGCTGGATGTGGCCCAACAACCAACCAATCAATCAATAAATCAATATAAAGTTTTTTTTAAAAAAAAAAGAAATGAAAAATGAAAAACTATTCAGCTCGAAGGTGGAATCTTGCCCTTTGTGAGAAAGGGGATTGAAATGACCAGGAAAAAAACAGATACCAGATTATCCCACTCATCTGCAGGAATGAATGAAGCAGTGATGGGAGATTGTTCCAAAGACAGCAGTGCATGCTTTGTATGGATGAGTCCCATAGTTCGACCCCCGGCTTTGCATGATCGCTCCCAGCACCCCTCCACCAGCACTCTGAATCTGATCCCTTGGCCCTTGAACACTACTGGGGAAGCCAAATAAATAGCACCAGGGAAAAGGCAAAGTCAAAAGAAAAGAACTCTGAACTCTGAGCTCAGGCCTGATGTTACAAGGGTAGGGAAAGGGAGAGATTTGAAGTAGTGAAAGGGTTGCCATGGATAGCAGTGGATGGATATGGTTCTTGGATGGTGGGCATGGCATGTTAATTTTATTTGGGTGGGGGTCACACCTGGTGGCGCTCAGGAGTTACTCTTGGTTCTGTACTCAGAAGTCGATCCTGGTAGGCTTGAGGGACCTTACTGGATGCCAGAATTTGAACCAGGGTCCATCCTGTGTTGGCCATGTGCAAGGCAAATACCTTACCTTTGTGCTATCGCTCCGGCCCCCTATGGCATAGTAATTTTAAAATGGGTGTTTGTGGGTGGTAGATAACTCTTATTTAACATCTCTTAATCGAATAGTTCTTGACTTAATGGCTTGTTTATGTGGGCTACAAAACTGCAGAAACAGGAACTTCCCTGTCTTGGCCAGTAAAACCAATTACTTTTCCCTTCCTCTTCCTCCTTCACAATCACCACTTGCTGTTTCTTCTCTTGTCTTTTTCTTCCACTCCACTTCTCTGTTCTTCCCGCAGTTCTTTCTTCCACACTCTACAGAGGACTGGGTTTCTCTACATTCCTACCCCTTCATTGTTTCTATGATTAAATTGATTACCCCTCTATAAGGTCACCTTATAGATCATACAGATTAATGCATGTATGGGGGATTATGGCATGACCAGTTAGATAACAGATGCCCTTATAAATGTTTGTCAGATGACCCCACAGAAGTCTGCCCCTCTTTCCCATGATGGTCCATGCCTGCTCCTTTCCTCCATAACATTAATTTTCATTTTGATGAGGTATGAAGTTTGTACCCCTGAAACATATAAATCTTGTAAGCCAATGTTGCCACAAGTGAAGTATACACTTGAGTACCAAATACAATTCCATGAAAATACTCTTTTTTTAAAATAAAACAATTGCCAATGGGGGAAGAAATTGGACTCTAACCATGGAAGAACTGGTTATGGAACTATTTTTTAATTTAAATTAGGAAAAATAAATACAAATACTCAGATATTTTCTTTTAAAGAAAGGTAGTTAAGGGGCCGGGCGGTGGCGCTGGAGGTAAGGTGCCTGCCTTACCTGCGCTAGCCTAGGAGACAGACCGCGGTTCGATCCCCCGGCGTCCCATATGGTCCCCCAAGCCAGGAGCGACTTCTGAGCGCATATAGCCAGGAGTAACCCCTGAGCGTCACCGGGTGTGGCCCAAAAAACAAAAAAAAAAAAAAAAAAAAAAAAAAAAGAAAGGTAGTTAACCCTGTCAGAAAGTATCAACACAAAATGCATATTTCAAACCTAGAGCTTAATACCACATTAATATGCAAATAAATGCCCCCTGATGGCATTCAAACTCCCAGTTTGTAACTGGCCCTGCTTTCAGGCCTCCCGGCTATCCATAGGCCTTGTTAAAAGCAAGAAGCTATTAATATTTGAAAGCTTTTCTTTCGTTTTCTGCCTGTGGTGATCTTGCATTGGGAGATAAAGACAGAGTGCGAGTTTAATGGCTTGCAGGTACATTTTAAGAATGCAACCGAGCATTTCTCAACTTTTCCTCTGAGGTCCTGATTGAAGTGACAGAAAAGAAGCCAATCGGTGTCATAGGCACTAGCATAGGTAAGAGTGACTTACCTCTATGGTGTTGCTCTGCTACAATAACTGCCCTAGTACTTGCAATGAATAACTCTTTTTCTTCAATAACTTTTGAGGTGTGCACCATTCGTGTTTTCATTTACAAGTGAGTACAGATGCTACCTGACATGCCAAAGGTCAGCAATCTAGTGAATAATTACTTAGCGTCAAATCCAGCCCTCGGGATCTGAGATCTCTCTCTCTCTCTCTCTCTCTCTCTCTCTCTCTCTCTCTCTCTCTCTCTCTCTCTCTCTCTCTCTCTCTCTCTCTCTCTCTCTCTCTCTCATCTGCTTTGTTCATCTGCCTCATCTCTCTTTGCTGCCAAAGACAACTGGGAATGGGGTCCACAGAACCAAAGACTTCAAAAAAATGGTGGAAGACTGTAGCCCCATCCCCCAATTCCTTCTGTGTAATCTTATTTACAAGAAAGACCCACCCATTTCTGGGAGGGGTCTCGGGGAGGTTACAAAAGGTTTGGCCTCAGGGGCAAAAGGGGATTTTCCATGGATGGAGTTGGAGAAGGTGCAGGAGGAGAAATGGCTGAAAGCAGCTAAGACGCAGAGCAAGCTGAGGATAGCATGGGTAAATGGTTATGATAGGCCACACATGTTGGCCAGGGCATATAAAGATGTTATCTCCTGAAGAAACCTGCCTGTGAGTTTTGTAACCGCCTCGATCACCTCAGAACCGATGGCTGAACAGGAGGTACATACACATGGTCCTGGGCTGAAGGAAAAAGGCCTCCATCACCATCCACCTCCATCCAAGCCCATCCAAAGGGACTTAATGCAACAGAAGACATGCTGAATGGATAAATTAAACTTAACAAATAGGTATAGGTTAAATGCTAGTTAATGTGTAATGGTGAGAAATGAAGAGAAAGAAGCTGAAGTGATAGATGGTACAAAGATTAGGGCACTTGGCTTGAATGCAGTGGATCTGGGTTGGATCCCTGGCACCCCATATGGTCTTACCAAATTCTGCTAGGAGCAATTTCTGAGTACAAACCCAGAAGTAACCCCTGAGCACTGCCAAGTGTGGCCCAAAAACTAACAAAGTAAGAAACAAAAAGAGAAATTTGAGGGCAAGGCTAGTCAACGAAGAGGGCATGAGAGATGGAGGTAAGTAGGCAAAAACTTCAACAACCCAAATTTCTATGCTCTATCCCCAGGTACCACCTGAAAACTGAGTCAGGGAAGGAAAACAAAGGATGTAGGTGAACTGAAAATTCCCAGGAAGCTAATCTCACTTTTCTGATATTTATGGTGGTCTTATCCAAAATATTTTGACACATATTTTCAGTGAACCACCCTCCCAGTAAAATATAAAAAGGCAAATAGGATATTTGATAGAAGACATTCACATGAAAAATAATGGAAAAAGAAAAATAACATATAAACTATGACAGAAAAAAAGAACGCTGAATTTTACAATAGAAAATAATTTTGTAAAATTCAAAGGTTCATGGTAAAGGAAACAAAGTGAGGTGTTTAGAGTTAGAGTTTGACAATGTGTACAATTCAAAGAAAGTGAAGGATAGATTTTAGAAACTAGACCAGACATAGGGCAAGTAAAATGGGCTACATGGAAAATAGATAAGTTACCATTGCTGTCATTTATAAGTTGGTCATTAAAATATTAGCAGCGAGAGGCAAGAGCGGTGGTGCAGAGGGAGGGTATTGCCTTGCACATGGCTGACCTAGGATGGACCTTGGTTCAATCCCACGGCGGCCATATGGTCCCCCAAGCCAGGAGCAATTTCTGAGCTCATAGCCAGAAGTAACCCTTGAGGTTCACCTGGTGTGGCCCAAGCCCCCAACCCCCAAATATATTAGCAGTGAATGATGTGCAGTAAGAAAAACTTGGTTTGAGGGCTAGGGCTATAGCATAGCAGGGAGGGTGCTTGCCATGTGCATGGCCAACCCGGATTCAATTCCCGGTATTCCATATGGCCCCCTGAACCAGCCAGGAGTAATTTCTGAGCATAGTGCCAGGAGTCAGCCCTGAACACTGCCAGGTGTGGCACTACCCCCCTCCCCAAGAAAAAGAGGGAAAAAAAAACTTTGTTTTTATTATGTCCATAAGTTAGAGGAGTGATCTGAGATGGAAAAACAATGTAGACACAAACAATAAGAAAAACAAGCCAGAAAGAGGAGATTGAAGATGACAACAGGCTGTAACAGTCGAGGAGATTTAGCAGGTCCAGAGTGGAAATAGAAATGGAGATGCATTGGGGAGTGGGGTGGGGGTTGGGGGGAGGACTTGATAGCATATCTTATCTGATACACTATATGCAGGAAGTTAAGGAAACAGTTAAAATGAAAGAATATAAAAAAAGAAAAGGAAAGGAAATGACCATGAGAAGCATCAAAGCAAACATGTGAAGCTCTCTGATGTGATCTACAGCAGAGAACTTGAAAACATCACACAAAGTTCAGGCTTGTCTGACTATCAACTCTTTGAATACATCCAGACATGTCCAGATGAGAACTAAATAGACTTGTTGCCCATTCGTGTATCAGTCTGAATCAAAATTATGAGAATAAAACATGTGGAAAAGGAGGGTTGGGATCCTCAATGACCAAGGTAAGCAGGAAATCCCAACTTCTGCTGAGAGCCTAAGATTGAAAGTAATAAGTACAAGAAATATAATTTTACATGTATTTGGCGGAAGATGTAAAGTTATTTAAATCATGTTGTAGGTGAAGGAGGGCAGGAAGTTGAAAAAAGAAAACACCAAAAAAGTATAAAAATAAATGAAATCAGGGGGCTAGATGGTGTTTGCCTTGCATGGGGCCAACCCAGCTTTGTTCCTCAGTATCCCATATGACCCCTTGAGCTGTAAGGGCCTGATGACCCGCTCTCCAGCTGCCCGGCGCAGAAATTCTTCAACCTCTTAGCAAATTAAACCTTTCTTCCACACCGAATAGTATAACAAGCGAAGAGCAGTATAACCAGCACAATGCAGAGTCCAATCTCCAACACAAAAACCGGAGTAGGGATTTCCGGGGAGAGAAAACAGCACACAGGAGAGAGAGAAGAAGAGAATGAAGCTGCTCCAGACCAGGTGCAGCTAGGAGGACAACGGAAAGACATGAAAAGAGGATGTCCGACCACTAGAGGGAGTATTGTATTGCTTAAACCAGTGGTCCTCAAACTATGGCCCGCGGGCCACATATTGTATTTTTATCTGTTTTGTTTCTTCATTGCAAAATAAGATATATGCAGTGTGCATAAGAATTCGTTCATCGGGGCCGGAGAGATAGCATGGAGGTAAGGCGTTTGCCTCTCATGCAGGAGGTCATCGGTTCGAATCCCGGCGTCCCATATATGGTCCTCCCGTGCCTGCCAGGAGCAATTTCTGAGCCTGGAGCCAGGAATAACCCCTGAGCACTGCCGGGTGTGACCCAAAAACCACAAAAAAAAAAAAAAAAAAAAGAATTCGTTCATAAGTTTTGTTTTTACTATAGTCAGACCCTTCAATGGTCTGAGCGACAGTGAACTGGCCCCCTATTTAAAAAGTTTGAGGACCCCTGGCTTAAACCAATGTGTGCCTAATCGGAGCTCAGATTGCCTTGTCGGGGGACAAGCCTTTATCTGGGAGGCTTGCCTGAGACCCCCTTATTCTTCGCCAGGGTTTACTTACCAGACCACGCCTTTTATGGAGAAGACGGGGTACCTGGTCCCGGGGGTGGTTCTTGTGGTCGGACTTAGTGGTGTTAGTACAGGAATAGCAAAGAAGGAGACCAAAGAAAAATTTCAGCATGAAGGAAAAACAGTACAGTTCATAGCAACATCAAAAATCACTTAAAGTATGCAAATTTGGGAGGGGTCTTGGAAAAGGTAGATAAGGTATGAACCAGAGGGAATTAGGGCCTTTGGCGGGCTCTCCCCTTTTGGTCTTTGACCAGCATGGAGGTCAAAGAAAAATGGCTAAAAGGAGTTTAAATGCAGGGCTAAGAATAGCAAGTGCTTAAAAGGTTATGATATAGGCCACACACATGTGGTGAATAGGGCATAAATAAAAATGATGCTTCCTAATGCCTGCCTGTGAGTGAGTTCAATACCCGTCGCTTTCCTGAACCCCAAACCCACTGGCTAAATGGGGGATAAAGCCACGTGGCCGGGGCCTAAGAACAAAGGCCTCCATCCTTCTCCATCCAGCTCCATCTTTAATTATTTAATGCAACACAAATCAAATCACAAGCCAGTATGCCAACAATAAATCCAAAACCAATTATAGCAACAATGAACAAACCAACAACACAATATGCTTCACACAGACAGACCTTTACCTGCAACTAGGGACCGTCTCCTTGTTGCTTTTCCCCCTGTAGAGTTACCTCCAACGGCTCCCTGGGACGTCTCCAGGGCTGTAACCTTGCAGTACCAAAGCCCGTCAGCTCCCTGCCACTTGGAATACACATCAAGTGGGGACCCCGACACTTTAGAATACAAGCCAAGTGGAAGATCCCTTAGTCACGTGAGGGACTCTAACCCTCCTTGTCACGACTCTGTTTTTTTTTTCTGAGTCACCAGGTCTGTTCGATGATAGCAACACAAACCACATCCCCAACAGATAGACCCAAAGCAAAGCAAGTGAGGAGCTAAGGAAAAAGGAAGGGATCCCAGGGAACTCACCAGGCTGGTCTGTTCATCTCTCCGGTCCTGGCAGGGTGTGTGGGCTCCTGGCTGGCTCGCCAAATGTAAGGGCCAGGTGACCCGCTCTCCAGCTGCCCGGCGCAGAGTAATGAAAAAGACTCAAACCCAGCAATAATGCAAGTGAGTTCTGACTTATGTATCTGATCGATCAGGGTCCGAAAACGTTCTCGTAGCCGAGAAGAGGTTTGCGGACCCTGAGACCTTAAACCAGTCTTCTTTTATACAGAATTTTAAGCAGACAGCTGCATTCTTATCGTTAAAGCACAACCTTGGAAAGAAACAGGAATGAGCACTGATGTGGGAGAACTGCATCCGAGGGTGGGAGATAAGAAGATTTCAAATTCCGAGATTTTAGAGTAGATGGGCCACACAGGAGCAGCTCCTAAAACGCAGGAAACAGGGGAGGGGGAGCCGAGAGCAGGCAGGCAGCATCTGTAACTTCAACAGATAAGAAATATGCAGGCACAGCATCTGTAACTCAGCAGATAAGAAATACGCAGGCAGCTAAAGAAAAATAACATATAGCTAATTTAAAAAATGAAACGGAAGTAAGACAATTCAGACAAGAGAGTTTTATATCAAGTTTTAAGACTTTCAATTTTCATTACATGTTCATTCCTTTCAGAGCCTGCCAGGAATGATTTCTGAGTGCAAAGCCAAAAGGAAATTCCTGAGTGCTACCTTGTGTATCCCCCCCACCCCGAAAAAGTAAAATCAGGGCCAGAACAATAGAATAGTGTGGGTTGGACATTTGCCATGCGTCTGGCCTGCCAGGGCTCAACCTCTTGCACTCCATATGGTCCCCATGGCCTATCAGGTGTAATACTTGAATGCAGAGCTAGGAGTAACCCCTGAGCACCACCAGGTGTGACAAAATTGTCCCTCAAAAATAAGAACACAATGTGTGAGGGAGAGCTTAGGTTCCCACCACCACCCACCCTTCTTTCCTTCCTTCTCCTCCTCCTCAACACTCACCTGCCTTCTAGTCTCAGGGACACAGAGACATGGAGTATTGGGATGTCTGCCTGAACTTCCCTCTGTATAGGGCATAGGAAAGGGGACAGCAATGACACAACCCTTGGTTCAAATTCAGCTTCTGACCCTGTGTGGCCATGAGCCCTCTCTCTCACCCCTTGAGCTCAGGTATCTCCCCACCTTCTGTTCTTAGTGAGGCTTGATAGTGGGGTGAAAAGATCAGGCAAGGGACTCCTCTCTTCCCAACTTACCCAAGTACCGTCCTCTGACTGTGAGATCAGAATCTGATTGTTTTCAGCTGTGCTGCTTTGCCCAGCTTGACCTCTGGAAACTTTTATATCTGGGACTAAAAAGAAACTGAAGCTCACTTTTGGGAGAAGCAAGAGTAAACAACCAGGGGCTGGAGAGATAGCATGGAGGTATGGTGTTTGCCTTACATGCAGAAGGATGGTGGTACGAATACCGGCATCCCATATGGTCCCCCGAGCCTGCCAGGACCGATTTCTGAGCATAGAGCCGGGAGGAACCCCTGAGCACTGCTGGGTGTGACCCAAAAACAAAAACAAACAAACAAAAAGATTAAACCACCAGATTCAAGAGAGAACCATGACTTAAAACCCAGGGTCTAGGGTACTGGCACCCCAGTTCTGGTGATTTTCTGATCTCCATGAGAGGGAGAGGAGCATCGCCAAGACCCACAACTCAGTTTCCTCTGCCCAGCTCATCACCCATGCAGAAGAGAAGGAAAAACCAACAGGCCAACAGATCCTGGGGCTTTTTTTTTTTTTTTTTTTTTTTTTTTTTGGGTTTCCTGGCAGGCACAGGGGACCATATGGGACTCCGGGATTCGAACCAACCAACTTAGGTCCTGGTCGGCTGCTTGCAAGGTAAACACCGCTGTGCTCTCTCTCCAGCCCCGATCCTGGGGCTCTTAGCTGATGATCCCTCCCATGCCTCAGCATTACCTCTTCCCCTAATATCTCTCCCCCCTCCAATGACTGCAGTTAGCCCTGTCCAGGAACATTCCAGACACTCTCTGCATACTTGTGGTTTTGTCACACAAATCACGGGCACACAGGTTGTACCCAGACAGATTTGGACACAAAGAGACAGAACCCAGACAGCAATACTGACCCAAGGACCTGCTGCAGGTCTCTATTTCTCCTGGGAAGAAAATGTGACTTTCCTGGAAAGCCTATATCTGACATTACCTCCTCCGAGAAGTCCCCCAGCATCTTCCCTGCAGTTTGCCACTAACCTGCTCTTCTCCTTGGCCCAAAGAATAAAGACTTGGTTCCTCGTTGTGTCTGTGGCTTCCCATCCCTTGGTCAGTTCTGCTTCTAGACTTGGCTCTGGAGAGATAGCCTAGTGCAGTGATGGCTGACCTTTTTGATCATGAGGGCCCAAACTGCTGCACAAAACCAAAGAATTTACTCAAAGTACCAGCACATCAATTAAACCTTAATAACAAGATTTTAGTATCTAAAAACTCTTTATAAATTTTATGAATTTATTAATTGTGGACCTTCCCGAGTGCCAGCTGCAAGGCCTTCGAGTGTCACAGCTGGCATGCGTGCCATAGGTTTGCCATTGTGGGCCTAATGTTTGGCACTCTCCTGTTTTGCACTCACATTATTTACAACTGAAACCACACCTTTTTCTCCACAAACTAGAAGCACTAAAACAATAAAATAAAATAAGAGTGTTGTGTCAACTCAAGGAAGTGTGGACATAGGTATTAAAGGGATACAGAGACACTTATGGCCCCTGGTCTGCCATAAGAGTGTAACTGTCCCTTTAAGTCAGTTACCAAAAGCCGGCCCATTGGAGCCATGGAGGTAGAGCATTTGCCTTGCATGCAGAAGGATGGTGGTTTGAATCCCGGCATCCCATATGTTCCCCCGAGCCTGCTAGGAGCAATTTCTGAGAGTAGAGCCAGGAGTGACCCCTGAGCCTGCTGGTGTGACCCAAAAACAAACAAATAAAAGCCAGCCCCTTGTAACTGTCACAGGGGTATATAAGGCCCAGCTGAATTGTTGGGAATGGGGTGCAAGAAGTCTCTGCCAATGCTACCCCTGCCTGACTGCTCCTAGTAAATGGTCCCTGCCAGGTTGCCAGAGAAACTGTTTACTGGACTCACTGCTCCTGTTTCCTTTCACCTCTCTCACCTACTGCTCTAGGCCTTTACAGTAACAAGAATAAAATCCAAGTCCTGTCGATAGATGAATGCCAGGATCAAATCTGGAAACTCCCCCCATTTCCCACCTATCTCCATCATTCTGTGTAGATAAAGACATGGCCCAGAAAGGCTCCCAGGTGAGTTTCATTGGTGGCATTTTCTTTTGTACCAGGCAGCAGGTAGCTAGAGTGGAGGGTGTTGCCACAGTGACCTTACCTGGCATGGAAGAAGAGACAGAAGAAGGTAGAGAGAGACCCTAGCACCCCCCACTCCAGGTTAGAGTTTCATGGTGCTGAGGGCAGAACCAATTCTATTGGCAGATGAAGGAGCTGAGTTGGGGGAAGGACTGAGGGTGCATCAACGCCTCTGCCGGAGAGCCAGGACTCTACACTACTGGTGAAGGGACTCCCTTGGGACAATCTTGCTCATCATTTCTATGACCTTCCAGACTTTGGTTGTTGCTTCTTTTATTAGCATGAATTTATGTTGACAATTGAATACAACACTGTGAGCTGCAAGACTCGCTTATACTTGCTTATAGCTGTGACCTGACTGTCGTGGAGCCTCAGATAAGGACGCTGGATGGATCAGTGGATCTGGATCAAGGACAATTGATCAAGACTCAAAGGAACGTGACTCCAGGAGAAGACACCAGGTGGGAGTTGTAGGTCCCCACTGAGAGGTAAGTTGTCATCTTTTGCTTCAGAACATGAGCTAAGAAGTTTCTAATGGAAACCTTAAAGATCTAGGAAAAGTCAAACTGACTTCAACATGACACCCCAACAGAATAGCAAAAGCCACCATCTAGTTACAGTCCAGGCCTGCTCATACTGGGTGCCCTGGACTTTTCCAGACACGACAGGGCAGACCACAGATCTGTCAAATCTACTAAGACTGACACGGGCAAATTTAAACATTCCAGGAGCTGCCCAGCTTTGCATGGTGCTACAGTTGTAATTGGGCAAACCCCAGTTGCTGCCCAGGCCCGAAGGCCACAGCCATTGTGGGAGACCAGCAGCTGTAAGCCCTGGGGTGCAGCCCAGATCAGTGGGCCTTTGG